>NC_092373.1:97004291-97304291 GCF_030028105.1 Mobula birostris
TGCAGTTGTAGTGGTCAGGGACACTGGAGGTCTCCCTGTCCTCCCACATCCCACAAGAGGAGCATTCTACTATCCTGCCTGGCATCCCTACTGTTCCAACTGTACAAATATAAAGAAGAAATCAATAAATAAATTGGAAGTAAACAGCTTTTTATCTTACTCAAGTCTCGAAGAGCTAAAGCATCAAGTAACCACTAAGAATAACTGGGAAAGCATAAGATCCTTTTGTCAACCACAAACATTATCCATATCAATAATGGCTGCTTCACTTGTCCCTGCCTTATTTTTATTTCTTGTTGCCAATCAATTCCAATTGTTGATTGGCCGCTGTTCTAACACCAAACGGCCATGAGATAATGTCTTATACTCATTCTGCAAACCTGAGTGAGGGATGTCTTCTCATGCTTCCAGTCACCAATTGGTTGATGTTCTGCAAGTCCATTGCACTCTACTATTGCCACATCTCTGTACCTCCTGACAACAGAAGTGGTTGAGGATCTGTACCCTCACAGGTCAACCTGGTCTACCTTGGGAAGGCAAGGTGTCAGGGATGAAGACCATCTCAGGACTACTGTGCAATGGTAGGATTCCCTCCTCCTAGCAGCCGGGATGTTCCTCTGAAGGTGCGTTCAGACGGAGGATGACCCTAAACGTCCGAGTGTGATAGACAATAGGTGCAGGAGTAGGCCATTCAGCCCTTCGAGCCAGCACCGCCATTCACTGTGATCATGGCTAATCATCCACAGTCAGTATCCAGTTCCTGCCTTATCCCCATAACCTTCGATTCCGCTATCTTTAAGAGCTTTATCCATCTCTTTCTTGAAAGCATCCAGAGACTTGGCCTCCACAGCCTTCTGGGGCAGAGCATTCCACACATCCACCACTCTCTGGGTGAAAAAGTTTTTCCTCCACTCCATTCTAAATGGCCTACCCCTTATTCTTAAACTGTGGCCTCTGGTTCTGGACTCACCTATCAGCTGGAACATGCTTCCTGCTTCCAGCATGTCCAATCCCTTAATAATCTTATATGTTTCAATAAGATCCCCTCTCAGTCTTCTAAATTCCAGAGTATACAGGCCCAGTCGCTCCAATCTTTCGACATATGACAGTCCCACCATCCCGGGAATTAACCTTGTGAACCTACGCTGCACTCCCTCAATAGCAAGAATGTCCTTCCTCAAATTTGTAGCCCAAAACTGCACACAATACTCCAGGTGTGGTCTCACCAGGGCCCTGTACAGCTGCAGAAGGACCTCTTTGCTCTTATACTCAATTCCCCTTGTTATGAAGGCCAGCATGCCATTAGCTTTCTTCACAGCCTGCTGGACCAGCTTGCTTGCTTTCAGTGACTGATGTACAAGATCTCATTGTACTTCCCCTTTTCCTAACTTGACTCCATTTAGATAATAATCTGCCTTCCTGTTCTTACCACCAGTGATTTTGCAGAACTGCACGGTTTGGTCACGGGTAAACAGGTGCACCGTCTTAATCCACTGCTGCCGATCCCCAGCTCCCACCTGCCTCTAACCGGGACACCCCCCACCCCACTGCGAGCGCCCGCGCGCGCACACACTCACTTACTCTCACGCACACTCACAGCCCCCTGGGGTGACCCAGCCTCACCTTGATACTGTGGAAGACCGGCAGGCGATACCTAGTCGCGTTCAGCTCCTCCCGCCTGACCGGCCGCTCCTCGCACAGCTCCATGGCCGCAGTCTCACGGCTCGCTGGCCAGCGACACCATCTCCAGACTCGCTGCATTTTCAAAGGACAGGACGCTGCCACTGACTAACCGTCGCTCTGAGCCACTCGCTTCGGTCTCGCAACTTACAGCTCGCACCCTAGTGACACGCCAGCGTCACGAGCAGCTTTCGCGTACGAGCCCGCCCTCGCCGAGCCCGCTGGAACTTTGCAGGCAGTGCAAGCACCGGAATCAACAGTGCAAACTATTTTACAGACTGTGCCAAGACAAGAAAGGAACTGACTAACTCGTTCATGCAGATAGTGCAAATACTGCACCCAGTGCAACATTATACTCAATGCAAGGTCAGGTAACGTAAAGGCAGATGTTGCAAAGCTTGTGGTGATTTACATAGAGATACAGTCCTATTCTCCCGACTGGAGTATCTGGTGGTCAATTGCTGAAGAGCCATTGTCTTGGTTACAGTATACATTCGAGGCGCCGACCAAGCTGACACTTGAGAAATTGAGTGCCATAATCAACAGGCACAAAACTGAACACCCCAATGAATCTGTGGAATGCTCTGCCTCAGACTGCTGTGAAGGCCAAGTCGGCAGGTATATTTAAGGCAGAAGTTGGAAAAATGGGGTGAAAACTGGCAAATGAAATTCAATGCAGACAGGTGTGAGGTGATCTGCTTTGCGAGGACAAACCAGGGTAGGATTTGCACAGTGGCAGTAGAACAGGATTAGGGGAGGTCAAGTGCCCCTAGTGACTGTATCTGCTGGAAGAGTGTCCTGCCACAGCTCTCAGATCAGGTAGATTGGTTGGAGTGGTGGATGGAATCACTGGGGAGGCAGAGAGTGTGAGGCGGGAGTAACAGGCAGGTAGTCACACTGCAGATTCAGACAGATATAGGCAGGCAGGTGGTGCAGGAGTGTCTTTTAGCCATTCTTTCTTATACAAGTACACTGCTTCAGACATTGTTTGGTGGATTGAGAGTAGACACTGTTGCTTTTTTGTACAAGAAGGGAAACAGAGATACTCCACAAAATGCTAGAGAAACTCAGCAGGTCAGGCAGCATCTATGGAACGGAACTAACAGTCGATGTTTTGGGCCGAGACCCTTCATCAGGACTAGGAAGAAAGGGTGAAGAAGCCAGAATGTGGGGGAGGGGAAGGAGCACAAGCTAGCAGTTGGTAGGTTAAGCCAGGTGAGGAGGAAAAGATTGTGGGTGATATAAGGAGGATGAAGTGAGAAGCTGGGAGATGATAGGTGGAAAAGGTAAAAGGCTGAAGAAGGAGGAATCTGATAGGAGAGGAGATGGGCCATATGAGAAAGGGACACCACAGGAGATGAGAAGGGAAGGGGTAAGAGAGGGACCAGAATGAAAGAGAAAGGGATGAGGGGAGACATTTCCAGAATGGGAGATTAGTTAGGAAGATTCAGTCGCTAGGTGTACATGGAGAGGTAGTAAATTGGATTAGACATTAGCTCAATGCGAGAAGCCAGAGAGTGGTAGTGGAGGATTGCTTCTCTGAGTGGAGGCCTGTGACTAGTGGTGTGCCAGGGGGATCAGTGCTGGGTCCATTGTTATTTGTCATCTATATCCATGATCTGGATGATAATAATGTAAATTGGACCAGCAAATTTGCTGATGATACAAAGATTGGAGCTATAGTGGACAGTGAGGAAAGTTTTCAAAGCTTGCAGAGGGATTTGGACCAGCTGGAAAAATGGGCTGAAAAATGGTAGATGGAGTTTAATACAGACAAGTGTGAGGTATTGCACTTTGGAAGGACAAACCAAGGTAGAACATACAAGGTAAGTGGTAGGACACAGAGGAGTGCAGTAGAACAGAGGGATCTGGGAATACAGATACAAAGTTCCCTAAAAGTGGTGTCACAGGTAGATAGGGTCGTAAAGAGAGCTTTTGGTACATTGGCCTTTATAAATCAAAGTATTGAGTGTAAGAGTTGGAATGTTATGGTGAGGTTGTATAAGGCATTGGTGAGGCTGAATTTGGAGGATTGTGTACAGTTTTGGTCACCAAATTACAGGAAGGATATTAATAAGGTTAAAAGAGTGCAAAGAAGGTTTACAAGGATGTTGCTGGGACTTGAGAAAGTGAGTTACAGAGAAAGGTTGAATAGGTTAGGACTTTATTCCCTGGAGTGTAGAAGAATGAGGGGAGATTTGATAGAGGTATATAAAATTATGATGGGTATAGATAGAGTGAATGCAAGCAGGCTTTTTCCACTGAAGCTAGGGGAGAAAAAAAACCAGAGGACATGGGTTAAGGGTGAAAGGGGAAAAGTTTAAAGGGAACATTGGGGGGGGCTTCTTCACACAGAGAGTGGTGGGAGTGTGGAATGAACTGCCAGATGAAGTGGTAAATGCGGGCTCACTTTTAATGTTTAAGAAAAACTTGGACAGGTACATGGATGGGAGGTGTATGGAGGGATATGGTCCAGGTGCAGGTCAGTGCGACTAGGCAGAAAAATGGTTCGGCACAGCCAAGAAGGGCCAAAAGGCCTGTTTCTGTGCTGTAATGTTCTATGGTTCTCGTTAGAGAAATGTACGTTTATGCTATCAGATTGGCGGCCATCCAGATGGAATATGAAATGTTACTCCTCCAACCTGAAAATAGCCTCATCAGGCACAAAACAAGGTTCATGGATTGACATGTTGGAGTTGGAATTGGAATAGGAAGTACAACTAAAATGTGTGGTCACTGGGAAGAGCTGCCTGTTGTGGTGGACAGGATGAAGGTGTCCCCCTGTCTACATTTGGTCTCACCAAAGTAGTGGAGGTCACACTGGGATCTGGCAGACTCAGTTGCTGACCCGACAGACACAGTGACCGCCCAATTTAATTTTAATTTTAATACACTGTTATATTCCATTGAGAATTAAACACTTTGGAGCAATAATGTTTCTTCCGTGACTAATTGGAAGATAATATTAGGGTAAAAGGGACTTTATAAGGTTTGATGAACATCTGGGATCAGTGACTAGATACACAGCAAAATGCATCGAGGATGTTACCATGATTAAATTCTACACTGCCAGGGAAAAGCAGAAACCATGGCTAACTACAGAGGCTCATGCACTGCAACAATTACCGCCCAGTAGTTCTGACTTCAACAATCATGAAGTGCTTTGAGCGGTAGGTAATGGATCGTATAAAATCCCACCTTCCAGCTACATTGGATCCTTTCCAGTTCGCCTACCACTCAAACCAGTCCACTGATGGTGCCTTAGCCTCAGCCCTCCATTCCATCCTGTTGCACCTAGAAAGCATTGCCTCATACGTCAGGATGTTGTTCATCGAAATCAGCTCGGCATTTAACACAATCATCTCTTAGAGGCTGGTAGGTGAACTGTTCTTGTTGGGACTCAACACTCCTCTCTGTAACTTAGACACTGGAATTCTTGATGGAAAGACCCCAGTTAGTTCAAGTTGGCAGCAACATCTGAATAGGGGAGAACCAGTGGATGTGGTATATTTGGATTTTCAAAAGGCTTTTGACAAGGTCCCACACAGGAGATTAGTGTGCAAACTTAAAGTACACAGTATTGGGGGTATGGTATTGATGTGGATAGAGAATTGGTTGGCAGACAGGAAGCAAAGAGTGGGAATAAACAGGACCTTTTCAGAATGGCAGGCGGTGACTAGTGGGGTACTGCAAGGCTCAGTGCTGGGACCCCAGTTGTTTACAATATATATTAATGACTTAGACGAGGGAATTAAATGCAGCATCTCCAAGTTTGCAGATGACATGAAGCTGGGCAGCAGTGTTAGCTGTGAGGAGGATGCTAAGAGGATGCAGGGTGACTTGGATAGGTTAGGTGAGTGGGCAAATTCATCGCAGATGCAATTTAGTTTGGATAAATGTGAGGTTATCCACTTTGGTGGCAAGAACAGGAAAACAGATTATTATCTGAATGGTGGCCAATTAGGAAAAGGGGAGGTGCAACGAGAACTGGGTGTCATTATACACCAATCATTGAAAGTGGGCATGCAGGTACAGCAGGTGGTGAAAAAGGCAAATGGTATGCTGGCATTCATAGCAAGAGGATTCGAGTACAGGAACAGGGAGGTACTACTGCAGTTGTACAAGGCCTTGGTGAGACCACACCTGGAGTATTGTGTGCAGTTTTGGTCCCCTAATCTGAGGAAAGACATTCTTGCCATAGAGGGAGTACAAAGAAGGTTCACCAGATTGATTCCTGGGATGGCAGGACTTTCATATGAAGAAAGACTGGATCGACTAGGCTTATACTCTCTGGAATTTAGAAGATTGAGGGGGGATCTTATTGAAACGTATAAAATTCTAAAGGGATTGGACAGGCTAGATGCAGGAAGATTGTTCCCGATGTTGGGGAGGTCCAGAACGAGGGGCCACAGTTTGAGGATAAAGGGGAAACCTTTTCAGTGCGCATGCGCCGGTCGTGCATGCAGCCTGTTACAGCCGTTCCGACCAGTATTCTTACTTTTTTAACATGCTATTTTTTGTATTTTTTTTCTCGGTAACACGTTGAAGCTGCACCCTCTCTAACATGCTGGTAGAGAGAGTTTTATTTGGGTTTTTAGCGCTGGAAATAGTTACATTCCGACACGTCTCATTAGCAGGGCAGAAACATGGTTGCATTGTTTATTCCAGGGACCAGCTGATTGAGCTTATGCCGGCCGGTTTACCGAGCAGAGCGGCGGACACCCCGGCTGAAATCTGGAGGAAAACACACAGAGTCAAGGAAAGAGGACCGGGTCGAGACAACAGAGACTTACGGAGAAGAGGAGTTCGGTGGGTAATAAAATGGACGAGCTCACGGTGCTAGCCAGGCGCCAGAGAACACTTCGGGAGAGCAGTGTTATGTTATACTGGAACGGGGCTGCACGAGGACATACCCGAGCAAAACTTTTCCATGGACGGCTGCCAGAACGTTCGGGCTGACCGGAAGTGCACTGAGAGCGGTAAGCGTAAAGCTGTTGGGTGCTTACTGTTCTAGTTAACAACGGATGGTGCAATCCGGGTCATATTATGATCGAGGAATGTGTTTGTAGACCGGATATTGAACTTTTTGCTGTTGGACTCCGGCCATATTCCACTGAGATACAACACCGGGCGTCACGGGAGGTTGTTCCTGCCTGTGGCCATCGAACTTTGCAGCTCCTCCCGTGGAGTGTCAGACACTCTGAGCCAATAGGCTGGTCCTGGACTTATTCCCATCTGGCATAGTTTGCATTTTGTTGTTTGATTGGTTGTGGTTTTTGTATTGTTATATTTATGCTCTATTCTTGGTTGGTGCGGCTGTAACGAAACCCAGTTTCCCTCGGGATCAATAAAGTATATCTATCTATCTTTTAGGACCGAGATGAGGAAAAACAACTTCACACAGAGAGTGCTGAATCTGTGGAATTCTCTGCCACAGGAACCAGTTGAGGCCAGTTCATGGGCTATATTTAAGAGGGAGTTAGATATGGCCCTTGTGGCTAAAGGAATCAGGGGTTATGGAGAGAAGGCAGGTACAGGGTTCTGAGTTGGATGATCAGCCATGATCATACTGAATGGCGGTGCAGGCTCAAAGGGCCGAATGGCCTACTCCTGCACCTATTTTCTATGTTTCTATCTCAAGTTCCATCACACTGAGCACTGGCACCCCGGGGTTGTGTGCTCAGACCACTGCTGACTCACGACTGCACTGCCAGACCCAGCTTAAATTGCATCATCAAGTTCACTGATGATACTACGGTGGTTGGCCTCGGCAGCAAAAATGACGAGTTGGCATACAGAGAGGAGGTAGAGGCTTGTCAAATGGTGCAAGAGCAACAACCTGAGTCTTAACGTGGGCGAGACAAAAGAGATGATTGTGGACTTCGGGAAGGCACAGGTCGACCTCTCTCCTTTGCACATCATTGCCTCTGCTGTGGAGAGTGAAGAGCACAAATATCCTTGGTAAGCAATGATGCATGATCTAACTTGGACCCACAACACCTCCGCACTTGTAAAGATGGCACAGCAGTGTCTGTGCTTCTTGTGGAGACTAAGGCATGCAAGGCTTCCTGTCCCCATTCTAACAACTTTCCACAGAATGGGCAGTAGCAAAAGGCAGGTGGAGCACCACCAGATGCGGTGAGTTCTTTCACTTTGAGTGGGGATTTGTCTTAAAAACTGTAGCCAGTGCACAGGTGTGGAAAGCGTCAGAGGCATTGGTGGCAGCAGAAGGCAGGCAGAGCACCACCAAACACGGCGAGTTATTTCTCCTTGCGTGGGGGTTTTTCTTATTTTTTAAACTATAAAAGAGAGGGTCTAGTGGAGCAGCCATTGTCGGAGTGGGGCTAGAGTCAGAGTGGGAACTTAGAGGCTTTGACTCAAGAGGCTGAGGCCAAAGAAACAAATAAGAGATGTAGGTTTTCCCTTTCGTTATTGCTGATTTAGCGTTGTTTGCCCATTGTACAGTACAGACAGGATGACAGATATGGCAGCGGAATGCTCCTCCTATAGGATGTGGGAATTCATGAAAACTGATGGTCTCCCTGATGACTATACCTGCGGGGAGTGCAGCCAACTCCAGCTCCTGAAAGACTGCATTTGGAGCTGGAGCTGGAGTTGGATGAACTAAGCATCATCCAGAAGGCAGAGCAATTGATGATAGGAGTTCTGAGCGGGTGGTTACACCCAAAGTGCAGAATTTGTGAAGTAGATGGTTGAACAGCGAGAGAGGTAAAGGGAGAAGGGAGTCAGTGCAGGGTCCTGCCATGACCATACCCCTGAGCAATAGGTATGGTCAACCTTTGGGGGTTGACCAATCTGGGCAAGGCAGCAGTAGCCAGACCAACAGCACTGTGATCAGCTCTGAGCCTCAGATGGGGATGGGTGAAGTTAGGTGGAGCAATAGTCATAGGGGACTCAATAGTTAGGGGAACCTCTGTGGCAGAAAAGGAGACACCAGAATGGTGTGTTACCTCCTGGGTGCTGGTGTCCAAGATCTCTGAGTAATTGCAGAATACTTTTGAAGGGGAGAGTGAGCAGCCAGAGGTTGTGGTACACGAGTGAGTGGCTGAGGAGAGGGTGCAGGGGGCAGGGTTTCAAGTTCATGGATCATTGGAACCTTTTCTGCGGATGGGGTAACCTGTACAAATGGGATGGTTTGCACCTGAACTGGAGAGGGACCAATATCCTGGGAGTGAGGTTTGCTAATACTGTTGGAGAGGGTTTAAACTAGATTTGCAAGGGGGTGGGAACCAAAGTGAGGAAGCAGAGGATGGGGCAGTTGGCGCACAAGTTGAGACGGCTTGTAGGGAGTTTCTGAGGAAGGTTAGGCATATGATAGAGCAAAGATGCACTCAGCCAGATGGTTTGAGATGTGTCTATTTTCATGCAAGGAGTATCATAAACAAGGTGGGTAAACTTAGAGCATGGATCAATACGTGAAACTATGACGTTGTGGCCATTTCAGAGACTTGGATGTCTCAGGGGCAGGAATGGCTGCTGAGTGTGCTGGGCTTTAGATGTTTCAAAAAGGACAGGGAGGGAGGCAAAAGAGGTGGGGGTGTGGCACTGCTGATCAGAGATAATATCATGGCTGCAGAAAAGGAGGAAGTCATGGAGGGATTCTCACAGTCAGTGTGGGTGGAAATTAGAAACAGGAAGGGGTCAATATGTTTTTTATAGACATCCCAATAGTAACAGAGACATCGAGGAGCAGATAGGGAAGCAGATTCTGGAACAGTGCAATAATAATAGGATTGTTGTGATGGGTGATTTTAACTTTCCTAATATTGACTGGCACCTCCTTAGAGCGAGAGGTTTGAATGGGGTGGAGTTTGTTAAGTGTGTTCAGGAAGGTTTCCTGATGCAACCTGCAGATAAGCCAACTGGAGGAGAGGCTGTACTTGATCTGGTTTTGGGAAATGCACCCGGTCAGGTGTCAGATCTCTCGGTGGGAGAGCATTTTGGAGGTAGTGATCACAACTCTATCTTCTTTACCATAGTGCTGGAGGGGGACAATTTGGGAAAACAATAAATTTGGTTCGGGGAAAATATGATGCTATTAGGCAGAAACTTGGGAGCATAAATTGGGAGTAGATGTTCTCGGGGAAATTCACAGCAGAAATGTGGCAAATGTTCAGGGAACACTTGCATGGCATTCTGCATAGGTATGTTCCATTGAGGCAGGGAAAGAATGGTACGATAAAAGAACCATGGTAGACAAAGGATGCAGAAAATCTAGTTAAGAAGAAAAGAAAAGCTTACGAAAGGTTCAAGAAACTAGGTACTGTTAGATCTGTAGAAAATTACAAGGGTGCCAGGAAGGAGTTTAAGAATGAAATTAGGAGAGCTGGAGGGGCCATGAGAAGGCCTTGGTGAGCAGGATTAAGGAAAACACCAAGACATTCTACACTAAATCTTATAACAACCAAAAAAAAACAAAGTGGATCTGTTCAAAGACATGTTTCTTGCTTACAAGGAGAAACACCTCCATCCTTTGTGGGTGGAGGCTGCTTCTGATTTACTACTTACAAAGTTCATTTTTTTATATGTTTTCAGGCTATTCTTTGGCTGTTATCTGTTCTGGAGGTTAGCTCTCCCACTGCAGTATTACTATAATATTCAAGGCCGGCAGTAGTTCAATCTCCACTTAGTTGCACAATGAGCAATGATCAAGACATTACATGCCTTTTGACATGTACACACTTAGTTTATAGCAAAGCACTTTGGGATTATACAGGTTCCATTTTGTCACATTTCAAGATTAAAGATATTAAAAAAAATTCAAGTTTTGAATATATCTCCACATCCTCCTCTGTAATCTGTATAGAGTCCATGAAGTTGATGCCGTTTTGCCTCACTTCTGTAGACTCTGTGTTCATCTGCTGAGTAAATACACATGCAAAAAATCCATTTACGATCTCCTCCACTTCTTTTAGCTCCATGCATGGATTACCATTCTGATCTACCAGAAGACCAATTTTGTCCCTTCCATTCCTTTTGCTCTTAACATATCCATAGAATCCCTGAAGATTCCCCTTCCCTTGTCTGCTAAGGCAACCTCATGCCTTCTTTTAGCCCTACTGAATTCTTTCGTAAGTGTCCTCTTGCATTTCTTACAAGCACCTCATTTGTTCATTCCTGCCTATACCTTCTATGCACTTGCCCTTTTTTCTTAACCAGAGCCTCAATATCTCCTGAAAACCAAGGTTCCCTAAACCTGTTATCTTTACCTTTTATTCTGAAAGGCATATACAAGCTTTGTACTTTCATAATTTCACTTTTGAAGGCATCTCACTTACCAAGTATAACCTTGCCAGAAAATAGCCTGTCCCAATCCACATTTACCAGATCATTTCTGATACCATCAAAATTGGCCTTTCTTCAATTTAGCATGTCAACCCAAGGGTCAAACCAACCTTTTTCCATATTTACTTTGAAACTAATGGCATTGTGATCACTAGATGCAAAGTGCTTATCTACACAAACTTCTGTCTCATTCCCAATAACAGATCAAGTATCACACACTGGGACTTCTACATACTGATTAAGGAAACTTGCCCGAAGCTATTTAACAAAATCTATCTCATCTAGTCCTTTTACAGTCCGGGGAGTCCCACTCAATATGTAGAACGTTAAAATCACCTGTTATAACAACCTTTGATCTCTCTACGAATTTGTTCCTCAAATTGGATGGACTATAATATAGCCCCATTAATGTGGTCATACCTTTCTTATTATTCAGTTCCACCTACAAAGCCACACCGGATGAGTTCTCCAGACTGTCTTGACTAGCATTGCTGTGACATTTTCCTTGACTAGTAACCCCTCCATCTTTAATCTCTCCTGCTCTGTCGCATCTAAAACAGCAGAACCCAGGAATATTGAGTTGCCAGTCCTGCCCCTCCTGGTACCAAGTCTCACTAATGGCTACAGTATCATAATTTGAGGTGTTGATCCATGCCCTGAGCTCAGCTGCCTTTCCTACGATAATTCTTGCATTAAAATATACGCAGCTCAGGACATTAGTCACACTATGCTCAAACCTTTTGATCCATGACCTTGTCTGAAGCCTTCACAACTTTTTTCTCCACAATTTCTCCACTAAATGTTCTGGCATTCTGGTTCCCATCCCCCTGTTTTAAGGTGGGCTGAGAGAGAATTAATAGAAACCTGAGGGGAAACATTTTCACCCTGAGAGTGATAAGTATTTGGAATTATTAAAATAGGTCATAGGACTCATTTCAATATGGCATATTATAGAGCAAGGGTCGGCAACCTTTTTGCCTCTGTGGGCCGGATCGCATATTAATGAGCGGACGGTGGGCCAGATAAATACCATAAAAAACTTGAAATATGGGAATTACCCATTTAAATACATCTAGTTATGTTTTGCCTCAAATTAATGAATAACATGTGCTAGAAAATCATTTGTGCTTAACCAAGGATACCAATTAGTAATCAAAGAACTCAGTTTAGTTTTTCTGTCCCACCATTGCTGGTGTCCCATCAGTTGTGATGTCAATTAGCTTTGACACATTAAGTCTCATTTCTGACATCATTTTCAGCAAAGCTTCAAAAATATCTGCCCCAGTAACCATGTCCTTCATAGGAATTAATTGAATAAACTCTTCAAAAATTTGAAAAGTTGAGGTCACTCCTCGCACAAACACTGCAAGTCTGTACTATCATCAAGCGCAATTGAAAAAAAATGCAATTCGTAGCAGGCATCCCTTAAGCAACTTTTAACATCTGCTGACATTTCTTCAACTCGCTGTGTGATCGTTCTTGCTGACAGGCTGATAGATGCAAATAAAGATTTATTTTCAGGACAAACAATATCCACCATTACCAGTAAACATTCTTTGACAAACTCTCCATTTGTAAAAGGCTTCATCTTTTCTGCAATACATTTTGAGACTTAGTAGCTGGCACGGGTACTTCCTTCATTTTCACTGCTTTTTCAGCACTCAGTGTCTACCTTCCTGCGTTTTGCATTCATTGCCATTGGAATTTTTTCTTTGATTTTATTTCGAAATGCGAGTTATTCAATAAGTGTCGTAGCACATGTAAATATCTGGATATTTAGCTTGGATTTCTTGTTAAAACACAGTGACACTGCTTCTGTTTACAAATTTGAACGATCCCATCTGAAAACCTGCGCGTGCACGGAGATTATCTAATACATATTAATAGGGTAGTCTGCCTTCCCGTCATTCGTATATACATACCAGTGTTTGGTTTGGAACAAAACGGAACCTGGGGCCAGTGTAACAAGACACCATGCACGTCCATCAGTGTGGTCGCGTGAAACGCTCAGAATAAGGAAAAATTGCTCGCGGGCCAGATAAGCATAGTATCTCAATATTTGCTCACGGGCTGGTCAAAATACCTTCGCGGGCCAGATCTGGTAGGTTGCCTACCCCTGTTTTATACAGCCATATGGCAGGGAATAGAGGGATATGGTCATGTGCTGAGGGATATGGCTGTGTTTAGCTTAGATTGGAATCATGATCAGCAGAGACATGATGGGCTGAATGCCTGTGCCCGCCATGGTACAGATGTTATTTCTGTTCTAATTCTGCACAAGGAATTTCTGTGATCCTGTGCTGCACTGCTCTGCATTTGATGGTGCAATATGTAGCTTGTTCAAAAGGGAGATATTCACACATGCAGAGCACAATGTAAGCAGTGACAATAATGACAATGATTCAATATAATGAACAGGAAATATTATGGAACCAGCAATTTTAAAAATATGTAAAAGTCCAGGACTAGATTAAACATCCTATATACTTTAAGGTGATACAAGGAAAGATCCGGCAGAAGGTTTGAGGTGGTTTTGAAAGCCACAGACACCAAGAACTGTGGCACAGCCAGCCTCTCACATTTTTTACAAAGGGAGAAGGAGATGGTTTAAGTCCAACAGGCAGCTAAACCCAAGACCGGAACTGGTTTTCACACACACATCTAGATGCAGGTGTCCCAACATAAGCTTAGACCAGAGCAGAAATCAGAGAGCAGCACCGTCGCAGTGGTGATGCTGCTGTGCAGAGGGAGATTGTTGAAAGTGCATTGGTGACTCCAATTGGACTGACACAGGTCATTGGCCGTGGGTCTATACATGCCAATATACTGATAGGGGATATATCTAGCTGTGGTCCAAGGAATAAACTACCATTAGTGAGGATCAGGTTACCGTCTATGGAATCATAGAACTGTCATCAGGGAATACACTACCAGACATCCCACCCTGCAAAAACTCATTTCAGGGAGGTATCACAACCATTTCAGGGAGGTAGCACCCCCCCCCCCCGCCCCCATCGACCTTCAAGGGTGTATGTAATACTTTGTTTAGTGATTTTGTCTAATCTGTAAACCAGGTTGAGTATATGCAGCAAATGTGACATTAAAATATGTACTTATATTATCATGTTTATTCTATTACAACTTTAAGCAAGTCTACAGGGAGTTTGGCCTCATCACGTAGGACATTAATAGCGTAGCTCCTTAGCAGCTAGCCAGCTAGTTTAAATAACGTTAGCTATGCTGTAATGACACCTGTTAAACTCACCTCAACATGTCTCTTACATTTTAACCCACCATGGGCAATAGAAAAGTCACTGTTGCAAACAGTGCAGC
Source organism: Mobula birostris (assembly GCF_030028105.1). Classification (NCBI taxonomy): domain Eukaryota; kingdom Metazoa; phylum Chordata; class Chondrichthyes; order Myliobatiformes; family Myliobatidae; genus Mobula; species Mobula birostris. Next base: position 97,018,611 of record NC_092373.1, read on the forward strand.
GAGCAACACTGTCATTGTTTTTGAGGTCGACTGTAAAGCCCGACCACAGAGAAAACTGATAGGTCTACTTAGCAGGGGTCCCCAACATTTTTTGCACCGCAGACCAGTTTAATATTGACAATATTCTCGCGGACTGGCTGACCGGGTGGGGGGGGGGGTGTTAATCACGACTGGAATATAGGTGATAAGTCAATAGCATCATAACATTTTTAATAACATTTGGATATTAAACACACAGCGCATATTTTCCCCGTATGAACATATAAAATCATTGCAACACACCAATATCGCTGAATCAGTGCCAGCCCTGGGCTTGTTTTCCTGCAACAAGACGGTCCCACCGAGGGGTGATGGGAGACAGAGATACTCGAAGGGGGTTCCTTATGTCCAGTCTATTCCGCAATTTAGTTTTCGTTGCATTCATTGCAGAAGACTCCGCTTCGCAGCGATATGATGTTGGAAATGGAAGCAACGTCTTCAGTGCTTTCGTGGCTATCTCAGGATATTTAGCCTTGACTTTGATCCAGAATGCCGGCAGAGATGTTATGTCAAACATACTTTTCAGCCCGCCGTCATTGACAAGCTCAAGGAGTTGATCTTTTTCCCGCACTGACATGGATGGCGTGCCGGTAATGACCTCGCGTGCATTCAAGTTCAACAGTGGGTGTGACAGGGAATGAGGAAAGGTGCAAATGACTCATATCGTTTCATATCGCCTCATATCGCCAAATCATATTGTTTCCTCATGGTCCGGTGGTTGGGGACCACTCTTAGCATGAAGAGAGACCAATCAGGATGCTCGCTCTCCCTCTCCCTCTCAAAAAAATCTATTTCCGGGATATCGTATATAATTTCCGGGCGTCAGGGAGCCACTATCGATATGTGGGAGACTCCCGGATCTTCCGGGAGAGGTGGGATGTCTGCACTACCATCAACAAGAAACACATTACCATCACCAAGGACCATGCTACAAAGAGTAGTAAACATACTATAATCAGCAAGGAACACACTGCCTTCAGTAGGGAGCATACTACCATCAGCAGTTCCAGCCGCAAGACAACATGCCCACATACTTGCCTGAGCAACACAGAAAACAAAGCAGAACAAAGGCAAGAAAACAACAACAGCAAAACAATCCTTGTTCCACCCTCCCACCCACACACCGATGCAGTCCTCCAACCCAAGCAAGCTGCTTCAGCTTCTAGCCTCCAACTGACTCAGACTCACAGACATTGGGTCTTCAACTTCTTCACCGGACTCGCACAGATTAGCAGACTTGGGATCCTGGCCAATGGGGCTGACTTATGATTGACCTTTGGGCCTCAGCATCTAACCCAGGACCCACCAATCACTGAACACCATGCTTTGAAATCCAGACTCGCCACTGAACTCTAGGCCTCAATATCTGGCCTCACCATTTCATGTACCCAGGGGGTCACTATACCCACAGGGAATTCGAACACTAGAATACACTCACAATTTGCTGACCCTGGTGGAGCCACCAGTCCTCTTCCATGCGGGTCTGCCGGTCCAACATCAAGCCATGTCTGTGTTGCTGGCTTTCAAGCGTGGAGTGAAGGCCTGAACTCTAATTATCGCTGTTGTAGCAGGGATGAAATCACCGGAGAGACAGAGTCACTGGTAGATACAAAGCAGCTTCCTTATTCAACACAACAAACAGGCATCATATGGACGGAGACGCTTTCCGTAAAAGGTCTGCGTGCTCAATATGGGCTTGATATTTATATGCTAAACCCAAGGGCAATCGCTACTTAAAAAGTTATAGACAATGCATAGACAATGCTTCCTCTTGAAGCTGCATACAAAATATCACACCATCCTTTCCTTCAGATGCCAACATGTCTGGGTTGATATCCACACCCTTTAGGAATGTAAGTTAAGTCTACGATACATTTATTTGGCATTTCCCGTGCCAACATAGAAGACAATTAATATTTATAATGTATAGATAACACTGTCTTCGAAACTACTGCATCAGGTCAAACTATGGCACCAGAAGCATCTAGTATTCACACCTTTTTAGGTGGCGCATTGTCAAATAGAAGTCTGGTGGCCAAAGTCATTTAGGTGTAAACAAATCATCTACCCAAAAAAATTCACTCTAACAGTTACCCCTCTTGGCCCTCCTGGACAAAATTAAATTTGTATCAGGAAAGGCCAACCTAGGAGGATCTGCTCAAATAGGGCAGCCAAAAAATGCCCTGTCTCGAAATTCCTCCGCAATCTTATATACCTCTGTCTATCCTAGCATTACCTAATCGCTATCTACCAAATGTTAAGCAGAGAAGCTGTTCCAAGTCTTTAGGAATGCAGCTCCTTTGGTGTACCTGCTCATTCCCTGCAGGCTGACTGCAGCTTAATTACATTCTTTTGTCTTCAGCCCTTTATCCTCTGGTCGCTGAAACTCTCCTTCCAGGAGCACCCACAGACTCTCTCATCGATGTACAGGAAGTTGGGGTGGCCTCTACGTAAATGTCTGCAAGGACCTCTCCCCGTTGGCACCCCCTTCCGAACTGTCCGGTCAATCACTGGCCCAACTGCTGAAAGGGCCCAGCTCCTCAGACTCGGGGTGACTGCTTCCAGATGCCGTGTGCAGCCTGAAATGCCATCGAAGTGGTGGAACTTGCCATCTCTGCTTTAACTCAAAAATCCCTCCCCATCTATTTCCCAAATAATTTTCTATACTGTGCTATAAAATTAATCATCTACCTTCAGCAACCAGCCTTCTTTACAGAGTACCATTGTCATCACACTTTAGCAGGCTATTCATGGTTTTCCAACACGTCCTAAGTGTCTTCTGCCACGCTCTCAGCCTTTTCTGCCCTTGTGTTTTCTCTGGGTATGTTTACATCAGCTGTGGTCAGGTCTGCCATGGCCGGCTGGTGTTCCTCTCTGAGGTTCTCTGTAATTACATGGTTACTGGGTACCCTTGGTTCCCCACTCCGTCTGTGGGAGCAACAAGAGGGTGAGTTGTATGCTTTGACCTCAGCATCTGCAGATTATTTTGTGTTTATGAGTTGTGTGCTTTAACCTGGGTCCAGTGTTTCCACTGGCTGCCTCGCCGACTCTGTACACAGACACACGTATCATCCGTTAAGAGTACCGTCTGTGGTCCTATCCACCTGGGCGCAAACCCCAGCCTTTCTGGCAGCACCCTCACCATAACTTAGTTGCCGGGCTGTGGAAGTACTATCCCCTTTCCCTCTGGCTCTTTCTGATCAGTGATTCGCTGTTGTTGTTTTGCTCAGTCCTTTAATACTTTAAGTTGGTTACAAAGGTCTTTCACAGATTGGGTCATTCTATCCCTGTAAGCCCCAGGCTCCCCGCAACCCGTAATTACCCCATAAGGCAGTCGCATTGCTCGCCCCATCAATAATTCGTAGGGACTGAGATTCAAAGTGCAGTTCAGGGTTGCGTGCAATCTCATCAAGATTCCTGGTAATACATCAACTCATGTCTTTCCTGTCTCAGCTATAGCTTTGGCTAACGCATTCTTGATTGCTCGGTTCATCCTTTCTACCATCCCTGAACTCTGGGGGTGGTAGGGTACGTTGAATCCCTAGAAGTTGGCACATTTCCTTCATCACTTTCCCCGTGAAATGTACTCCCTGATCTGAATCCAACTGGACTGGGGTTCCCCACCTTGGGAGGATTTCCTGAACTAGAATCCATGCAGCGGTGCGGGCGGTGCAGTCCCTTGTTGGGAAAGCCTCTACCCACCGAGTGAAGTGATCCATAATTACTAGACAGTAACTTTTCCCCCTGCTTTTTGGCAGGGGCCCTGTGAAATCTATCTGAATGTTTCCCCAGGGTCCCCTTGGCCGTGGCTGATTTGCCAGCTGTAGCTTTCTGCCCTTACCAGGGTTATGCTGGGCACAAATGATACAACGGCGGCAGAATTTCTCAACATCCTGGCCCATCCCTGGCCACCACCAGTCCTGCTGGAGGGTTGTGATCATGCTCTGCCTTCCCTGATGCATCACCCCGTGATATAACTTCAGTAGTATCTGACTAATACAGGGTGGGGCCACCGTGACTCTTTCCTCCTCATGTGTCCAGCACCCATCTGATCCCTCCTTTGCTGCTTTTCTCCTCCATTTTTCCTTCTCTTCTGCCTCTACCTCTTCATATAATTTTACTAAACTGGCTTCTGTCGTTTCCTCCTGCACACTAGCAATTTCAATTGCCTCTTGACCCCCTGCTGCTTTATTCGCAGCAATGTCTGCCCTCGGAGGAACTGGGAAAACTTTATGTTCTGGAGTGGCCGTAGTCTGTCCGAGTATCCCCTAGTACTTTTGTTCCTTCACTATACCCTGAACAGTGGTCAGGGTGTCAGTTTGTATAAGAGTCCTGCTTAGGGGGTTTATACAGACCCTCTTCTATTTTAACTGGGCCTATTTTTACCTGCTCACAATCTTGCTTGTGTATTCTGTTGGTTGTGTGCATTCGCTGCCCCTGACTCGTCCATATTATTTCTCCCTTTCTCGAATCTATAACAGCTCCTGCTTCCCTTAGGATGTCTATTTCAACGATCGTGCCCTCATTATTTGGACATACCCAGAAATACACTGGAAGCTGCACTCCCCCGATTTCTAGTATTCTTTCTGCTTTTACTGTTTTCCCTCCTACACCCCTGATATACCTGGCCTGTCCGGTTGTTGGTAAGGGTAAGTCTGTTATCGACACCGATGCCCCTGTGTCCACTAACATATTGCATTGCCATCCCCCTAACAATGCCGTTATGTACATCCGTGAGTCATCAGCTCTGGCAGTGCAGCCCGCTGCCACATCTTTTTCTGCCTTAAGAGGCGCCGTTACTAACTCTTTGATCTGATCGACAGTCAGACTGGGTGCTGATGGGGTGAGTGACTGGGTGTCTGCTGTGACCTTCGCTTGGGTTTTTCCCCTCCCTTTTGGACACTGTCTCCAGCCATGTCCCGTAGGCTGCAGCTGTAGCATATCAACTCCTTCACTGTTTTATACTTGGTCCGGCAGTCCTTTGCTAGGTGCCCTGGCTGCTGGCAGGCAAAACAAACTGTCCGGGACATCACAGCAGCTGCATCCACTATACCCACTTTACGATTTCCCTTGCCTTTTCTCTGGTCTATCTCACTGGCCCATGAAACTATCTCAGAGTAGTTGGACCCCACTATTACGTCTAAATCTAAAACTTCCTGGTGGGCTCAGCTCAGGCCTTCCTTCAGCATCTTTAGGAAGACTGGGTCGCCCCTCCCCGGATTATCCAACCCTGAATACTCCTCATATGCTCGATATTTACGCTCTGCATAATCCATGGCTGTCTTGTCAGCTTTTTGAATCACTGCCATTATCGTTCCCCAGCTACTCTCGCCTCCCCCCAGCCGCTGCCTCACTTCCCCTTTAAAGGAGCGATATCTTTCTTCATTACTGGTGCTCCCGGTAGTTGCCCATGTACCATCCCACATCCCCTGAGCCATCCTGTCCCACATATTCCACGGGCACTTGGCTTTCACTAACACATGTATATCTTTAGGGTGCATCTGGTGAATTTCAACCACTTCCTCGAGTTTACGTTAGTACTCTGAATTCCCACAGGCGACTTTAAGTGAGGACAACTCAGACAAGATGCTCTGTTTCTCCCCGGGGGTGAAGCGCATATGAATAGTTGTAATCAAAGTCAAGGGTTGGCTTGGATTATCAGGGTTCTCAACCTGACGTTGCCTGACCTCAATAGGTGCCATTCTGGTAGATCTATCTGGGTAAAACATCTCCCTGAGATATCTCCATACTAATTCCCACACTACGCAAAATATCATAGACAGGTAGCAGTTAAACAGTACATACTTAAAACCGCAGAGTATGTATTCTACAATCTGCCACTTTTGAGTACCCGAAGCCTACTGTATTCTATTGGGAGGGGGGAGAAGATGGCGGCGCGACGGCAGCGCGCGCAGCCTCTTTGGTGATGAATATCTGTTATCTGTCAAGTAGGGGATCGTGCACAATCCTGATTTGATGAAGACAGACCGCGGAACATCTGGAAAACTTCTGAAATGCCCGCTTCGCTGCCGCTGCAACTGTGTAGTAACCAGAATCTCCAGAGCTGAAGGCCCTGAAATCCTCAGCTTTGCGTGTTTCAGCGGCTGGGGAGAGGTCGAAGGCGCTCGGCAGAGGATGGCGCTCGGGAGGCTGTATCGGAGAGGCTGGTCGGAAGCTGGAAGTTTTCAGATGGATGGACTCAGTATCGGCTGGTGTTGGCTGCCTCCAAGGTATCGGCAAGTCGTCGGTGCCTGGAGGTTTATGACAGGGAGTTTCTCCCTTTTGCCGCCTGCTATCGGGGACTCGGGAGCCAATCGACTCGGGACTTTGAGAATTTTTTTTACTGTGCCCATGGTCTGTTCTTTATCAAATTATGGTATTGCTTTGCACTGCTGTAACTATATGTTATATTTATGTGGTTCTGTCAGTGTTAGTCTTTGGTCTGTCCTGTTTTCTGTGATATCACTCTGGAGAAATATTGTATCATTTCTTAATGCATGTATGCATTTCTAAATGACAATAAAAGAGGACTGAGTGTTCTCATAATCTAATCTAATCTAATATTCCTTTGCATCACACTTGCACACGCATACACTAAAATGTAGCTCCCCGAATGAGTATACACGCCCCTACTCTGGCATCTCGAACCGTACCGTTGGTTACCATCTTTCGCAACTGGTGGTCCAAGTCTCACCAAGTTAACCAAGTTAACATGCAAAGATTCCTCACTTACATAAACACACATGCACACGCACACACTACTTTTATATCTACCAGTTCAGCTCTCCACATTCGTAATACCTCGTGTTCCCGTGTGTCCACCGACCGAACAGATCCAAGTGTGAGTATTATTTTAGAAAAATACTCACCAACTTAGACTGCTAGGAATGCTGGCCACACGACAGGTCACGAAGTATTCCACTTCTGACACCAAATGTTGTAGTGTGGATGAAATCACCGGAGAGGCAGAGTCACTGGTAGATACAAAGCAGCTTCTTTATTCAACACAACAAGCAGGCATCATACGGACGGAGACGCTTTCTGTAGAAAGGTCTGTGTGCTCAACGTGGGCTCGATATTTATATGCTAAACACAAAGGCAATCACTGCTTAAAAAGTTATAGATAATGCATAGACAATACTTCCTCTTGAAGCTACATACAAAATATCACACCATCTTTTCCTTCCAACGCCAACATGTCTGGGTTGGTATCCACAGTCTTTAAGAATATAAGTTAAGTGTATGATACATTTATTTGTCATTTCCCGTGCTAACATAGAAGACAATTAATATTTATAAAGTATAGATAATACTGTCTTCGAAACTACAGCATCAGGTCAAGCTACTGCGCCAGAAGCATCTGGTACTCACACCTTTTTAGGAAGCGCATTGTCAAATAGAAGTCTGGTGGCCAAAGTCATTTAAGTGTAAACAAATCATCTACCCAAAAAAATTCACTCTAACAATCCCAAATTCCTGACCCTAAACCTTAGCATTACCCTTAAATGCCTCTCTTTCTGTCCCCAAAACCTTTCGTAGAAACCAAAAAAACCCCCAAAAATAAAAGAAAATCTGAGCCACAAGCTCAGTGGTGATCTCAGATGGGTGCCATCTTGAAAAGCAGGGTTTTTAAAGAGGTGCCTGTGGTATAATCAGTACATGCAAAAACCAGTTCCCAGAGATTAGAAGATAACCAATGTTTAAGAAAATAGTGAGAGGGAAGTAGGTAATCTGACAGGAGGAAGATGGTTTGTGGGAGCTTGAAATGATGACTGAATGGACGTTGTAGTGAAAATCTAAAATTAGAGTGATGATTGGAGGTGGAAGCATGCTGCTGGGTTGGTTGTTCCAGAAATAATCTGAGAATAGGATTACAGCAGATAAAATAGGCCTTTCTGTCCAGTTTATCCATGACAGTTATGCTGCTGATCTTCACTAATTCCAATTGCCTGCATTACACCTGTATCTTCTTTCCTATTCAAGTACCATCTAAATGTCCTTTAAACTTTGTAATTGTACCTGCCTCTACCATCTCTATTAACCTCTATTTTGTATGGAAAACTTGCCTCTCAGATTGCCTTTAAATTTATCCCCACCCCCACCCCCCACCCCAAACCTGTGCTCTCTCATTCTAGATTCTACCTTTGGCCATGGTGGATTTGAAACATGGATGAAACTGTTGAACCTGAAAGAGTAAAGGACAGGGGAAGCAGACACATCCATTGTCTTTGTTCCTGCCATGTGCTTGGAGATGGAGGCTACAATTTTGTGGAAGTATTTTACATCCTCCATTTTGTCAGATGGAGTTGCTTTGCTTTCTGTGTTTTAAAGTGGATGCAATGATGTTTCAGGTAATCTGCTGGACTGGTGATAACTTCCAAATGAGAAGTTATGTGTGTTCTTTGCTTGGACACAACATGCAGGTTTGTGAAGTGATTCACCTGGTTACTGAAGAGAACAAAGAGCCTTAAAGTACTGACTGTCACTTGCTGGGAAGAGGGCAATAAGTGGCTGCTGGCCTGGAGCAGAGCTAATAAAAAGGTGCTAAAGGTCAATCAGATGACCAGCAGCCAATGAATATAAAAGTGGACAATTCGAGTGTACTATCAGCAATAACTCAAGAAACATAGAAAACATAGAAAATAGGTGCAGGAGTAGGCCATTTGGCCCTTGGAGCCTGTACCACCATTCAGTATGATCATGGCTGATCATCCAACTCCAAGAGTCTCATCCAAGAGATCCACCATCGCAAGGAAGAACCCCTATGCTATGGGTTGGGGAAGTAAGGATCGATCATCTGGCCAAACAGATATCCCCTATTTTGGTGTTAAAAATTGGAAAAGTGGTCTGAGTGAGTATTGGTATAGAGGAAACAGTAGAATTCATGTTCTTAGCTGTTGGCCTGGTGTCAACATAGTTACGTTGTTGTTTGTGCAGAGACAATAAAGTACGAGCTCTGATTAATTACGAGTTGCGTAGTGAATTCCCTAACCTAGTTCTGTTGACAAACAATCAATGTATTTTGGTGTCCCTGGGTGGTCTCGGGAAAAACTGGAGGTCTGGGACCCTAGTTTCAAGCTGAACCCCCCACAAGGTTAGGATATTAAAATGGGAAAAGGAGAGAAAAAGAACCCAGGGGATTTAGATGACTGTAGGGATCATTTTCTTGAATATTTATCATGAAAATGGCCTGACTATGAGGCATGGATAGTAAAGATTGAGAGTGGAGGGTCAGGGACCCTGGGGGATGCATTGTGGAAAGGAGTTAGCGAAGAGAAATCAAATACATTACGAGAGATTAAAACCACCTTTATAATGGAATGTATGTGGAAATATCTAACTGAAGTGGAGAGAGAAAACCAGAAAATGACAGAGGAGTTGTGTAAGTGTAGGGAAGAGCTGGAGATGGAAAGAAAGGAAAATGAAATTCTGAGAGTGCAGGGTTAGGCAAATTTGAACCACATGACTCAGTGTGAACACTAAACAAGAGAAAAGGGGAAATAGGAAGCGGAATATAAAAAGGCCAGTACAGGAGCAGAGAAATGGAAATGTCAGAATCAGGATTTACTGACTGCTATGAATGCCGTACAGAAATCGGCAGCTGAGAACAAGGCAGCGCCGATCACACCAAGTATTTAAAACAAATCAAAAAGCTGCAAAGTCAACTCTCAGCTCAGAGAGGGATGATATGTGCATTTACTGGGAGGAATGACAGTGATGGTGATATACATTGGGGTACTTTAGATGATACAGCTCGGAGAGGAATGAGATGTGTATTTACTGGGAGGGCTGACAGTGACGATGATATAGATTGCGGTGATTTAGATTGATACAGCTCAGAGAGGAATGACGTGATTTTGCTGGGAGGGTTGACAGTAACGGTGATATAGATTGAGGTAATTTAGATGATACAGCTCAGAGAGGGATGATATGTGCATTTGCTGGGACAGCTGACAGTGATGGTGTTACAGATTGATACAGCTCAGAAAGGAATAATATGTGTATTTGCTGGGAGGGCTGACGATGATGGTGATATAGATTGGGTGATTCAGATTGATACAGCTCAGAGAGGAACGAGATGTGCATTTGCTGGGAGGGTTGACAGTAACGGTGACATAGATTAGGGTGATTCAGCGTATGAGGCAACACACTACAACAGTGAGGATGATTGGGGAAGTGGCCCTCCTCCTCATGGAGTGGAGGAAGTGGAAACTTCAACACCCGTGGCCCTAATGGCACCTGTGGTAATGGAGAGAGTGCAGGAAACACCACAGCCAGGGACACTGGTTGTGACACGGTATTCTACCCCTTCCCATGTGGCCTAATTGATTGTTATAGCTGTGAATACACCAAAGCATGGACTGGGAGATGATCCTCAGGAACCCTTTCAATGCATTCAACAGCATAGGATGAAGCAGAGGAACAGGAGTTAATCCTTCTGTGTTTAACTATAGTGTTACACTCAGCCCCGCTGGAGGACAGGCACCAGGCCGGGGGACACTGGGTAATTTGCAGGAGGCTACATTAGAAGCTTTCCTCGGTTCAAAGATTTCTATAGATGGTAACTGCAGCCATGAAATTAAACGGCACTTACTTCTGGGGAGAGCAGCAATGGCAAATTTAGAAAAATACTGAAGAGCAGAGACATAACATTGTCTATGAAGATCCGTATGGTCAAGTCTATCCTATTTCCAGTGGTGATGTATGGCTATGAGAGCTGGACTATTGGTAAGTCCGAATACAAAAGAACTGACGCCTTTGAACTTGGATGCTGGAGGAAAGTGGTAAGAGTTCATTGGACAGCAAGAAGATCCTTGAAGAAATACAGCCAGACTGCTCACTAGCAGGCTTGATAATGAGACAAAATCTCAAATATTTTGGCCACTTCATGTGAAGACAGGATTCCTCTGAGAAGACTCTCGTCAGGTAAAGCAGAAGGTTAAAGAAGGAGAGGATGACAGAGGCTACAATGGATAGATAATATTACTCAGACAATGTGTATGACCTTGGGGTATCTTAGAGAGGCAGTTTCCAACAAGAAGGCTTGGTGTGCATGAGTCCATGAGGTCACGAAGAGTCAAACTCGACTTAACAACTGAACAACACATAGCAGGGGCCAATTGAGGTGACCTGGTGGAGGAACAGGCCCAAGGCCAGGGGTCACTGGGTGATTTACAGGGGCTATATTAGAAGCTGCAGGGGCTCATCGAGGTGACCTGGTGGAGGCTTTGCACAAGTGCAGACAGAGCAAAGGAGAGCACCCCTCTGCATTTGTGACCAGATTGTAGCTGGCTTTCTCAAATGTTTATGGTCCTACTTTGGATAGGCGAAATTTGACAATGGAGCAATAACTGGCTGAGGACCTTGGTATCGCACAGTATTGAGGAGAGCAAAAGCATGTTAGGACTGTTTGATCCCAGTGGTGCTACACACACTGAGGCATGGGTACTTAGGAAAATGATTAGAGCTTGGGAGAGGAAGTGCAGGAACTATATTTTACTTCAGGACTACAAAGGACAAGCAGCAGTTGGCATTGTGATGATTGTGGCATCAATTGTCCTCATTCACATCATAAAGTGAGCTATACATAGAGCTCCAGACCTCATTCACATCACAGAGTAAGGTATATAATAGAGCTCCAGACTCACTGGGATTGAGGTACCTGGGCACATGATAATCCATGTCCTTGTTCACATCAACAATACCAGTACATTCACAATAAAGTTGTACTCAAATTACAAGTTCTTGTCTCCCTGAAACAGGGCCCAAAAAGAAACACAACTTCCCACTTGTATCTTTGCACTCCCATCTTTTCCCCATATTACCGTGATTCACCCACAAATGTCAACAGACATCAGTCCCATTTCCTTTGCGCAATCTCGCCTCAGTTCTTCAGAAATTTGTTCATAGTACATGCAAACTTCAAAAGAGCCTTCGACCATTATGAGGCTAATCATGAGTAGTATTCCAACACCAATCATTTCTGAACAGCAGAGTGTTTAAATTACTTCTGTGTTTAGTCCATCGATAGGTCATCTCTCTTGCCTTGTTCACAACACCTGTCCAGACTGCAGTCAAGTGAGGAATCAGAGGCAACTTGACAACAACATAGTCCCAAAAACAAATTGATTTGTATCACAGCGATAGATTGTGAGGTTCTCCTTCATTACCACATTTACTGCTAGCTGAGACAATGTTTGTCCTCCAACAGCCAGATCTAAAATCACCTTCCCAATTGTGACATTGGGATTTTTCAAAGGCATTGTTTCCATCCCTTGGTATAACTTTGTTGCTGCTGTTCTACAATATATCTGTCTCTCTATTTCATATTGTGAGGAAAAACATACAAAATAGATAATGACAAATTTCCATAGGTACTGATTTGTAAGCTGTGTCTCATGACATTTACCCACACTGTGAACCTTTTCACTCTACTTGCCCCCCCACCCCCATACAGTGTTCTCCTGTGTACAGTTAATAATGTTCAAAGCATCCTTTAGAAAATATTTGGCTATAACCACCTCAACAGATATATTCACATGAGTGCTTTCCACAGGACTTCCCATCCTATTCATATAAGGAACCATCTACAACAACAAAAAAAGATTTTCTTTTGTGTCTTGTTCTTGGGTATTGGTTCCTGATCTCATTTCACCTCCCCCCTAATTATTCTGATACAAGTGATCCCTTGGGATCAATTGCTATCAAATCATAACACCTCAGTACTGTACAATGAAAATTATCTGCAAGGAAGGTAGAAACTTTAATACCCTCTCCAACTACATGCCAATCCTGCAGTGCCAAGGATAACTGAACAATACAGTAGCTAGATAAAAGTATGTTTTAAGATGGTGAAGGAATTAATGCTGAAATGCTGTTCGGACCAATCCAATAGTTAAATTGAACCTCCACTTGCAATTTACATGACAAAATACTGATTGCTTCAAAAGTATTTTCCAAGGAACCTGAAACTCAAAATCAATATGTCAAAAGTCTTGAACAATATCTTTTATGTTCTGTAAAATAAACCAATCTCATTAATAAAACAACTTTTAGGATATCTCCCTGAATACTCCAAAGTTCCCAAAACTGTCAATTTCAAATTCCCATTTTAACTACCCACTAATGAGCAACTTCCCTGAATGCCAATTTTCCCTCAGAAACATGGGTATCTCATATCTGGAATAGAGTTGCACATATTTCCACCTCAACCAAGTTTACACATGGCCAGTGTAGTATTCAGATTCCCCTAAAATCAATTCCATGGAAAACAAATAAAGAAACACAAACTGAAAACACAGACAAAACACAAAAATCCATGCTTGCTCTGAACAATTTATCCAGAAAGATCAATATCTTTCTGTAACCAGAAACTATTCCTACTATCCACAACACGATTAAAATTACTGATCATACCTTTGGAATTTACCTCAAAGTCATTCAAGTGCCACAGTCCTGGCACCCATCCCAATGGAATGCCACTGGTCACAGGATTAAAATCAGAAAAAAGAGAGAGGTTTTTAGCCAAATGAATCACTGGACTATCTTCCAGGATAGATAGGACCTGTATAAAAAGGACAGGTTGCACCTAAACTGTAAGGGAACCAATATCCTTGCAGGGACATTTGCAGGTGGTACTCAGGAAGTTTAAGCTACCATGGCAGTGAAATGGGAATCAGAGCAGCAGGTGGGATAAAGTAGAGGTCAGGTCACTAGTTTTAAGGAGAAGTACAGGCAAGGACAGCATAATGAGCTGTAATGGGCTGAAAAGCAGAAGTGAATTTATTTCAGTGCAAGGAGTATTATGGATAAATCAGATCAACTTAGAGCCTGGACTAACACGTAGAGCTATAATGTGGGAGAGAAGTGCAAGTCTGGCAGCTTAATGTTCCAGGATTCAGATTTTTCAGACATGATAGAGGTGGAGTCATTGCACTATTGATCAGGGAGAACGTCACAGCTGCATACAGAAAGGAGATTCTAAGAAGCTCATCTGTGAAGCTACAAAGGATTGCTCAGATGATTGCAAGTTGCTATCACTAAGATGGGGTTACACTACAGACCTCCCAATAGTCAGCAGGAGATACAGGAACAAATGTTTAGACAGATCATGGAAAAATGCAGAAGCAACTTTAATTTCCCCAATACTGCCTGGGACTCTCAGTCACAAATACAAGAAAATCTGCCAATGCTGGAAATCCAGAGCAACACACACAAAATGCTGGAGGAACTCAGCAGGCCAGGCAGCATCTATGGAAAAGAGCCAACAGTTGACATTTTGGGTCAAGACCCTTCTTAAGGACTGAAAAGGAAGGGGAGAAGTCAAAGTAAGAAGGTGGCAGGAGGGGAGAAAGGTGGCAGGTGATAGGTGAAACTGGGAGGCGGGGGAGTGAAATAAAGAGCTGGGAGGCTGATTGGTGAAAGGGATAAGGGGCTGGAGAAGGGGGAATCTGATAGGAGAGGGTAGAAGACCAGAGAAGAATGGGAAGGAGGAGGAGCACCAGAGGGAGGTGATGGGCAGGTAAGGAGATAAGGCAAGAGAGTGAAACAGGAATGGGGTATGGTGAAGGGGGGAGAGGGCAATTACCAGAGGTTCGAGAAATCGATGTTCATGCCATCAGGTTGCTCCTCCAAAATGAGTGTGGCCTCATCGCAGAGGCTGTGGACTGACATGTCAGAATGGGAAGTGGAACTGAAATGGGTGGTGACAGGAAGTCCCACTTTTTCTGGCAGTAGGTGCTTGGCGAAGTGGTCTCCCAACCCACATCGGGTCTCACCAATATACATGAGGCCACATCTGGAAGGACCATTTGGGACCTGAATGGTGGTGAGGGAGAAGGTGTAGGGGCAGGTAGGGTACTTGTTCTGCTTGCAAGGATAAGTACCAGGAGGGAGATCAGTGCAGAGGGATGAGTGTACAAGGAGTTGTGTAGGGAGCAATCCCTGCAGAAAGTGGAAAGGTGGGGGGGTAAGATGTGTTTGGTGGTAGGATTGCATTGGAGATGACAGAAGTTATGGAAAATTATGTGTTGGAGGCAGAAGCTGGTGGGGTGGTAGGTGAGGATGAGGAACACTATCCCTGGTGTAGGGGTGGGAGAATGGGTTGAGGGCAGATGTGCGCAAAATAGAAGAGATACTGGTGAAGGAAGCATTGATGGTGGAAGAAGGGAAGCCCCTTTCTTCGAAGAAAGAGGACATCTCATTAGTTCTGGAATGAAAAGCCTTGTCCTGAGAGCAGATGCAGCGGAGACAGAGGAACTAAGAGAAGAGAATGGCATTTTTACAAGTGACAAGGAGCAAAGAGGTATAGTCCAGTAGCTGTGAGAATCCGTGGGTTGATAAGAGATTATAAAATGAGTGGCATTGATCGTGTGGATAGTCAGAAGCTTTTTCCCCAAGGTTGAAATGGCTAGCATGAGAGGGCACAGTTTTAAGGTGCTTAGAAGTAGGTACAGAGGAGATGTCAGGGGCAAGTTTTTTTACGCAGAGCGGTGAGTGAGTGGAATGGGCTGCCGACAACGGTGGTAGAGGCAGATATGATAGGGTCCTTTAAGAGACTCCTGGATAGGTACATGAGCTCAGAAAAATAGAGGGCTATGGGTAATCCTAGGTAATTTCTAAGGTAAGGACATGTTCGGCACAGCTTTGTGGGCCGAAGGGCCTGTATTGTGCTGTAGATTTTCTATCTCATTAGATAGGCTGTCTTCAGAGATGAAGACGGAGAGATCAAGAAAAGGGGAGGGGTGTCAGAAATAGACCAAGTAAATTTGAAGGCAGGGTAGAAGTTGGAGGCAAAGTTGATGAAGTTGCAAGCTCAGCATGAGTGCAGGAAGCAGCAACAATGCACTCGTCGATGTAGCATAGGAAGAGTAGGAGTAGGTTTGGAACATGGACTGTTTCACAGTGTCAATAAAAAGGCAGGCGGAGCTGGGACCCTATGTGAGTCCCCATGGCTACACCTCTGGCCTAGAGGAAGGGGGAGGAGCCAAAGCAGAAATTATTGAGACTGAGGAAAATTTCCACCAGATGGAGGGGGGTGGTGGTGGAGGGGAACTGGTTGGGTCTGCTTTCCAGAAAGAAGTGGAGAGCTTTAAAGCTCTCCTGATGGGGTACAGAAGTGTATAGGGTCTGGACATCCATAATAAAAATGAGATGAACTTAGTCATTGAAAAGATGAAGAGCATGTGAAGTGTCATGTATCTACTGAAAACACTGGTGAGAGTTGCAGAAAGCACTGGTGGGAGTTGTGTATGGGTCAGCTAACAGTAGTAGTGAGTTTAGGGATGGCATTAAACAGGAAATTAGAAATGCCTGCAATAAAGGAACAGCAGTTATAATGGGTGACTTCAATCTACATATAGATTGGGTGAACCAAATTGGTAAGGGTGCTGAGGAAGAGAATTTCTTGGAAAGTATGCGGGATAGCTTTCTGAACCAACATGTTGAGGAACCAACTAGAGAGCAGGCTATTCTAGACTGGGTATTGAGCAATGAGGAAGGGTTAGTTAGCAATCTTGTCGTGTGAGGCCCCTTGGGTAAGAGTGACCATAATATGGTGGAATTCTTCATTAAGATGGAGAGTGATATAGTTAATTCAGAAACAAAGGTTCTGAGCTTAAAGAGGGGTAACTTTGAAGGTATGAAACGTGAATTAGCTAAAATAGACTGGCAAATGATACTTAAAGGGTTGACGGTGGATATGCAAAGGCAAGCATTTAAAGATCGCATGGATGAACTACAACAATTGTTCATCCCAGTTTGGCAAAAAAACAAACCAGGGAAGGTAGTGCACCCGTGGCTGACAAGACAAATTAGGGATAGTATCAATTCCAAAGAAGAAACATACAAATTAGCCAGAAAAAGCGGCACACCCGAGGACTGGGAAATGTAGAAACACAGAAAAGAGGTGCAGGAGTAGGCCATTTGGCCCTTTGAGCCTGCACCGCCATTCAGTATGATCATGGCTGATCATCCAACTCAGAACCCTGTACCTGCCTTCTCTCCATACACCCTGATTCCTTTAGCCACATATCTAACTCCCTCTTAAATATAGCCAATGAACTGGCCTCAACTGTTTCCTGTGGCAAAGAATTCCATAGATTCACCACTCTCTGTGTGAAGTTTTTCCTAATCTCGGTCCTAAAAGGCTTCCCCTTTATCCTCAAGCTATAACCTCTCCTTCTGGACTTCCCCAATATCGGGAACAATCTTCCTGTATCTAGCCTGTCCAATCCCTTTAGGATTTTATACGTTTCAATAAGATCCCCCTCAACCTTCTCAATACCAACGAGTATAAGCCTAGCCGATCCAGCCTTTCAGCATATGAAAGTCCTGCCATCCCAGGAATCAATCTGGTGAACCTTCTTTGTACTCCCTCTATGGCAAGAATGTCTTTCCTCAGATTAGGGGACCAAAACTGCACACAATACTCCAGGTGTAGTCTCACCAAGGCCTTGTACAACTGCAGTAGTACCTCCCTGCTCCTGTACTCGAATCCTCTTGCTATGAATGCCAGCATACCATTCGCCTTTTTCACCACCTGCTGTACCTGCATGCCCACTTTCAATGACTGGTGTAAATGACACCCAGGTCCGTTGCACCTCCACTTTTCCTAATCAGCCACCATTCAGGTAATAATCTGTTTTCCTGTTCTTGCCACCAAAGTGGATACCTCACATTTATCCACATTAAATTGCATCTGCGATGAATTTGCCCACTCACCTAACCTATCCAAGTCACCCTGCATCCTCTTAGCATCCTCCTCACAGCTAACACTGCCACCCAGCTTCGTGTCTTCCTCAAACTTGGAGATGCTGCATTTAATTCCCTCATCTAAGTCATTAATATATATTGTAAACAACTGGGGTCCCAGCACTGAGCCTTGCAGTACCCCACTAGTCACTGCCTGCCATTCTGAAAAGGTCCCATTTATTCCCAACTCTTTGCTTCCTGTCTGCCAACCAATTCTCTGTCCACATCAATACCATACCCACAATACCATGTGCTTTAAGTTTGCACACTAATCTCCTGTGTGGGACTTTGTCAAAAGCCTTTTGAAAATCCAAATATACCACATCCATTGGTTCTCCCCTATCCACTCTACTAGTTACATCCTCAAAAAATTCTATGAGATTCGTCAGACATGATTTTCCTTTCACAAATCCATGCTGACTTTGTCTGCTGATTTCACCGCTTTCCAAATGTGCTGTTATCACATCTTTGATAACTGACTCTAGCATTTTCCCCACCACCGATGTTAGGCTAACTGGTCTATAATTCCTCGATTTCTCTCTCCCTCCTTTTTTAAAAAGCAGGGTTACATTAACCACCCCCCAATCCAAAGGAACTAGTCCAGAATCTAACGAGTTTTGAAAAGTTATCACTAATGCATCCACTATTTCTTGGGCTACTTCCTTAAGCACTCTGTAATGTAGACCATCTGGCCCTGGGGATTTATCTGCTTTTAATCCCTTCAATTTACCTAACACCACTTCCCTACTAACATGTATTTCCCTCAGTTCCTCCATCTCACTGGACCCTCTGTCCCCTACTATTTCCGGAAGATTATTTATGTCCTCCTTACTGAAGACAGAACCAAAGTAGTTATTCAATTGGTCTGCCATGTCCTTGTTCCCAATAATCAGTTAACCTGTTTCTGTCTGTAAGGGACCTAAATTTGTCTTAACCAATCTTTTTCTTTTCACATATCTATAAAAGCTTTTACAGTCAGTTTTTATGTTCCCTGCCAGTTTTCTCTCATAATCTCTTTTCCCTTTCCTAACTAAGCCCTTTGTCCTCCTCTGCTGGACTCTGAATATCTCCCAGTCCTCAGGTGAGCTGCTTTTTCTGGCTAATTTGTATGTTTCTTCTTTGGAATTGATACTATCCCTAATTTCCCTTGTCAGCCACGGGTGCACTACCTTCCAAGATTCATTCTTTTGTCAAACTGGGATGAACAATTGTTGTAGTTCATCCATGCGATCTTTAAATGCTTGCCATTGCATATCCACCTTCAACCCTTTAAGTATCAATTGCCAGTCTATCTCAGCTAATTCACGTCTCATACCTTCAAAGTTACCCTTCTTTAAGTTCAGAACCTTTGTTTTTGAATTAACTATGTCACTTTCCATCTTAATGAAGACTTCCACCATATTATGGTCACTCTTATCCAAGAGACCTCTCACGACAAGATTGCTAATTAACCCTTCCTCATTGCTCAATACCAAATCTAGAATGGCCTGCTCTCTAGTTGGCTCCTCGACATGTTGGTTCAAAAAACCATCCTGCATACGTTCCAAGAAATCCTCTTCCTCAGCACCCTTACCAATTTGGTTCACCCAATCTATATGTAGATTGATGTCACCCATTATAACTACTTTTCCTTCATTGCACGCATTTCTAATTTCCCGTTTAATGCCATCCCCAACCTCACTACTACAGTTAGGTGGCCTGTACACAACTCCCACCAGCGTTTTCTGCCCCTTCGTGTTATGCAGCTCTTCCCATATCAATTCCACATCCTCCCGGCTAATGTCCTTCCTTTCTATTGCGTTAATCTCCTCTCTAACCAGCAATGCTACCTTTTCTTTCATGTCTATCCCTCCTGAATATTGACTATCCCTGAATGTTGAGCTCCCATCCTTGGTCACCCTGGAGCCATGCCTCTGTGATCCCAACTATATCATATTCATTAATAACAATCTGCACTTTTAATTCATCCACCTTATTACAAATGCTCCTTGCATTGACACACAAAGCCTTCAGGCTTGCTTTTACAACACTCTTGGCCCTTATACAATTATGTTGAAAAGTGGCCCTTCTTGATTTTTGCCCTGGATTTGCCGGCCTGCCACTTTTACTTTTCACCTTACTACTTTTTGCTTCTACCCTCATTTTATACCCCTCTGTCTCTCTGCACTTGTTCCCATCCCCCTGTTGTGAACTCTCTCCTAGTCTCTTTAATTTGATTCCCACCCCCCAACCATTCTAGTTTAAAGTCACCTCAGTAGCCCTCGCAAATCTCCCCGCCAGGATATTGGTCCCCCTAGGATTCAAGTGTAACCCGTCCTTTTTGTACAGGTCACACCTGCGCCAAAAGAGGTTCCAATGATCCAAAAACTTGAATCACTGCCCCCTGCTCCAATCCCTCAGCCACGCATTAATCCTCCACCTCATTGCATTCCTACTCTCACTGTCGCGTAGCACAGGCAGTAATCCTGAGATTACTACCTTTGCAGTCCTTTTTCTCAACTCCCTTCCTAACTCCCTTTAAACATAGAACATAGAATAGTGCAGCACAGTACAGGCCCTTCGGCCCACAATGTTGTGCCGACCCTCAAACCCTGCCTCCCATATAAGCCCCCACCTTAAATTCCTCCATATACCTGTCTAGTAGTCTCTTAAACTTCACTAGTGTATCTGCCTCCACCACTGACTCAGGCAGTGCATTCCACGCACCAACCACTCTCTGAGTAAAGAACCTTCCTCTAATATCCCCCTTGAACTTCCCACCCCTTACCTTAAAGCCATGTCCTCTTGTATTGAGCAGTGGTGCCCTGGGGAAGAGGCGCTGGCTATCCACTCTATCTATTCCTCTTATTATCTTCTCCTTTCAGGACCCCTTCCCTTTTCTGACCTATGTCATTGGTACCTATATGTACCACGACCTCTGGCTCCTCACCCTCCCACTTCAGGATATCTTGGATGCAATCAGAAATATCCCAGACCCTGGCACCAGGGAGGCAAACTACCATCTGGGTCACTGGACTGCGTCCACAGAAGTGTCTATCTGACCCCCATACTATCGAGTCCCCTATTACTACTGCCCTCCTCTTCCTCTCCCTACCCTTCTGGTCTACAGGGCTGGACTCTGTGCCGGAGGCATGGCCACTGTCACTGTCACTTTCCCCAGGTAAACCCAGGTAGCTGTCCCCCCCCAACAGTACTCAAACAGGAGTACCTATTGTCAAGGGGCACAGCCACCGGGGTACTCTCTATTACCTGACTCTTCCTCTTCTCCCTCCTAACTGTGACCCACTTGTCTGCCTCCCGTGGCCCCGGTGTGACCACCTACCCATAACTCCTCTCCATCAACTTCTCACTCTCCCTGACCAGAGAAAGGTCATCGAGCTGCAGCTCCAGTTCCCTGACGCGGTCCCTTAGGAGCTGCATCTCGGCGCACACGGCGCAGATGTGGACGTCCGGGAGGTTTGGAGACTCCACGACCTCCCACATCCGGCACCAAGAACAACAAACTGCCCTCACACTCATACTGTCCCTCTCCTCAAATAACAACAAAAAATGAATACCAAACCCTCTTTGCCTCGCCCGTTCCCGCCTAATCCCGTTGAGCCAAAGCCCTTAAGGCTTCACTCTGCTCCTGGCTCACTCATTTCCGGAGAAATTCAGAGTCCAGCAGAGGAGGACAAAGGGTTTAATTAGGAAAGGGAAAAAAGATTATGAGAGAAAGCTGGCAGGGAACATAGAAACTGACTGTAAAAGCTTTTATAGATATGTGAAAAGAAAAAGATTGGTTAAGACAAATGTAGGTTCCTTACAGTCAGAAACAGGTGAATTGATCATGGGGAACAAGGACATGGCAGACCAATTGAATAACTACTTTGGTTCTGTCTTCACTAAGGAGGACATAAATAATTTTCCAGAAATAGTAGGGAACCGAGGGTCTCGTGAGATGGAGGAACTGAGGGAAATACATGTTAGTACGGAAGTGGTGTTAGATAAATTGAAGGGATTAAAGGCAGATAAATCCCCAGGGCCAGATGGTCTGCATCCCAGAGTGCGTAAGGAAGTAGCCCAAGAAATAGTGGATGCATTAGTGATAATTTTTCAAAACCCTTTAGATTCTGGATTAGTTCCTGAGGATTGGAGGGCGGATAATGTAACACCGCTTTTTAAAAAAGGAGTGACAGAGAAACTGGGGAATTATAGACTGGTTACCCTGACATCAGTGGTGGGGAAAATGCTAGAGTCAGTTATCAAAGATGTGATAACAGCACATTTGGAAAGCAGTGAAATCAGCAGACAAAGTCAGCATGGATTTGTGAAAGGAAAATCATGTCTGACGAATCTCATAGAATTTTTTGAGGATGTAACTAGTAGAGTGGATAGGAGAGAACCAGTGGATGTGGTATATTTGGATTTTCAAAAGGCTTTGACAAGGTCCCACACAGGAGATTAGTGTGCAAACTTAAAGCACACGGTATTGGGGGTATGGTATTGATGTGGATAGAGAATTGGTTGGCAGACAGGAAGCAGAGAGTGGGAATAAACGGAACCTTTTCAGAATGGCAGGCAGTGACTAGTGGGGTACCGCAAGGCTCAGTGCTGGGACCCCAGTTATTTACAGTATATATTAATGACTTAGATGAGGGAATTAAATGCAGCATGTCCAAATTTGCAGATGACATGAAGCTGGGCTGCAGTGTTAGCTGTGAGGAGGATGTAGAGGATGCAGGGTGACTTGGATAGGTTAGGTGAGTGGGCAAATTCATGGCAGATGCAATTTAATGTGGATAAATGTGAGGTTATCCACTTTGGTGGCAAGAAAAGGAAAACAGATTATTATCTGAATGGTAGCCGATTAGGAAAAGGGGAGGTGTGACGAGACCTGGGTGTCATTATACACCAGTCATTGAAAGTGGGTATGCAGGTACAGCAGACGAATGGTATGCTGGCATTCATAGCAAGAGGATTCGAGTACAGGAGCAGGGAGGTACTACTGCGGTTGTACAAAGCCTTGGTGAGACCACACCTGGAGTATTGTGTGCAGTTTTGGTCCCCTAATCTGAGGAAAGACATTCTTGCCATAGAGGGAGTACAAAGAAGGTTCACCAGATTGATTCCTGGGATGGCAGGACTTTCATATGATGAAAGACTGGATCAGCTAGGCTTATACTCTCTGGAATTTAGAAGATTGAGGGGAGATCTTATTGAAACATATAAAATTCTAAAGGGATTGGACAGGCTAGATGTAAGGAAGATTGTTCCGGATGTTGGGGAAGTCCAGAAGGAGAGGTCACAGTTTGAGGATAAAGGGGAAGCCTTTTAGGACTGAGATGAGGAAAAACTTCTTCACACAGTGAGTGGTGAATCTGTGGAATTCTCTGCCACAGGAAACAGTTGAGGCCAGTTCATTGGCTATATTTAAGAGGGAGTTAGATATGGCCCTTGTGGCTAAAGGGATCAGGGTGTTTGGAGAGAAGCCATGATCATACCGAATGGCGTGCAGGCTCGAAGGGCAAAATGGCCTACTCCTGCACCTATTTTCTATGTTTCTATTGTGGGTAGGAAGGGA
Source organism: Mobula birostris (assembly GCF_030028105.1). Taxonomy (NCBI): domain Eukaryota; kingdom Metazoa; phylum Chordata; class Chondrichthyes; order Myliobatiformes; family Myliobatidae; genus Mobula; species Mobula birostris. The sequence continues at coordinate 97,041,964 of NC_092373.1, forward strand.
CTGAACCGAGGAGATAAAACAGAGTCGAGGTATACAGATATGAGTTCATTGGGGCAGGGACAATGGGTCTACCTGGACAAGCGGGTTTGTGGATCTTGGGTAGGAGGCAGAAAATGGAAGTGCAGGGTAAGGGAGCTATAAGGTTACTGGCAGTGGATGGGAGATCCCCAGAGTTAATAAGGTCAGTGATGGTGTAGGAGACAATGGGCTCCTTACTAGGGACCTGTACAAGGGATAAGTAAGAAGAGGTGCCTGAGAGTTGTCGCTTGGCATCAGCAAGGTAGAGGTCAGTGCGCCAGACTACGACAACACCCCCTTATCTGCGGGTTAGGATTGATGCAGGGAGAGTGGAGAGTAGTGTGTTCAGAAGGAATGAGGTTAGAATTGGAGATGGATAATGCCTCATCAGCAGTTAGCAATAAAAAGATCCAGGCAGAAGGCTAGAGCAGGGTGTCCAGGAAGAGGAGGAGGGTTGAAGGTGGGAGAAGAGGTCATCAGTGTGGGCTGGAGAGTCCTTGCCAAGGAAGTAGGCATGGAAATGGAGGTGGCGGAAGAAGAGCTCAGTGTCATGGTGGGCGAGGAACTCACTGAGGTGTGGGTGCAGGGCGACAAAAGTAAGGCCCATACTGAGGACAGAACGCTCTGCCTCAGAGAGGAGAAGGTTGGAGTGAATTGTGAAGTCCCGGCATGGAGAAGAGCTGGAATCAGGAGGGAAGGGGTTTGGTAGTGTTTGAGGGGACAGGAGAGTTGGGGTGTTCAGGAAGGGTGGGTGGGAGGAAGATGGAGTCTGTGAGGACCCAAGAGCTAACAATGGGACCAGGGAGACACGGGATTGCGGAGCGGTGGTGGGGGAAAGGGGAGACTGGGTTCCTGCAGCAGCGTGTGAAGTCCTGGCCTGGAGGTGATGCCGGTCAAGATCCAGGCTGGGGTCGGAGTTGGAGATTGCACAACAGGCACTCTGAAGGTGTCCAGCATAGCTGGAATCCATGTTGATGGTGTTGGAATCCAGGTTCTGAATCTGCTTGCGATCGTCGGAACTGGTGTTGGCAATGTAAGTGTCACTGGTACGGAGGTAACAATTGTTGAGGCTGGGGACGGATTCAGAGAAATTCGTAATCTGGGGGCATCTGGTGGTATCGAGGTCGGCAGCAGAGATAGTGGTCTGGGGGCGTCCGTGGTTGTTGGCATTAGAGATGGCAGATTCTGCGGTCTGCTTCACACCATCTTCTGATCCTTACTGGACTTGAGGAAGGTGAAGAACCGGCGTTGAAAGTGTGTTTCTGGCGGAGAATAAAGTATCAGCCACAGCCATTGCAGGCAGCAGAGAGAAAACCCTGGAGTTGTGGCAGCATCTGGGATCCAGAATTGCCGAGGTTGGGTATGGATTCGGAGAAATTCGTAATCTGCAGGCATCAAGGTCGGCAGTCTGTGGATGACTGTGGGTGCCAACTTTGGAGACGGCAGTAATTGCCCTCTCAACCCCCCCCCCCCCCCAAGCTTCACCATTCCCCATTCCTGTCTCTCTCTCTCTCTCACCTGAGCTGCCCATCACCTCCCTCTGGTGCTTCTCCCCCTTCCCTTTCCCTGGTCTTCTATCCTCTCCTATCAGATTCCCCCTTCTCCAGCTCTTTATCTCTTTCACCAATCTATTTCCCAGTTCTTTATTTCACCACTCCCCTCCCCCTCCCCCAGTTTCACCTATCACCTGCCACCTTGTATTTCTTCCTCCATTCTTGCCACCTTCTTTCTCTGACTTCTGCCCTTACCTCCCAGTACTGAAGAAGGGGCTCAGACTGAAACATCAACTATGGCACTCAGTGCAAGATGGAGCAGATGATGTTTCTTTGCACGATAAGTGGATACACAAACCATGGCCATTCTAGACCTTGTACTGTGAAATGAGCCTGGCCAGGTGATCAGTGTTTTAACGGGACAGCACTTTGGGAACTGTGATCATGAATCAGTAGATTTTCAGATAGTTATGGAGAAAGACGATATCATGGAAAAGGTTAATCACATCAGTATTAGGCAAGAGGAGCTGATGATTCTAGATTTGGAGCAGCTGATATGTAAGAATAATTTCAAGACCAGCTGGTCAGAATTCGTGACCAACAGGTTTGGTGAGGAAGGACAAGAATAACAAGGTTGAGTGGAATTGAATTGAATCGACTTTATTACCTACGTCCTTCATACGTATACACCCCAGGAGTAAAAATCCTTACATCTCCGTCTAAATGTGCAATGTGAAATTTATAGTAATTTATAATAAATAGTATGTACAACAGGTCAGTCAACATAACATAGAAATACAGTTGTGTCAGCATGAATTAAGCAGTCTGATGGCCTGGTGGAAGAAGCTGTCCCGAAGCCTGTTGGTCCTGGCTTTTATACTGTGGTACCGTTTCCTGGATGGTAGCAGCTGGAACAGTTTGTGGTTGGGATGACTTGGGTCCCCAATGATCCTTTGGCCCCTATTTACACACGTGTCTTTGTAAATGTTATTTGGAAACAATGGATGGTGAGAGGATGCAAATTTAGTCAAAAAAGTAAAAGAAGTACTTGTAAGGTCTAGGAAACTGAAATCAGACAGGGCCTTAAAATTTAAAGGAAGCAGAAGGGAACAAACAGGGATTCAAGAGGGCTAAGAGAAGTCAAAAATAGTCTTGGTAAGAATGATTAAGGAAAATGACAAGATATTAAAAACAGAAGTAATTAGATTCGTAGGGTCATACAACAGGGAAACAGCCTGTCCATGCTGACTCTCTTAGCCAGCCATCTAGTTTCATTTATCCATGTTTGTCCCATAGCTCTCTAAACATCTCTTAGCCATGTATTTAGCCAGGTGAGGGGGGCAACTTTAAAAGTGAATTACAAGGCAAGTTTTTTTTCACACAGATTTTTAGGTTCCTGGTATATGTTGCTAGGGAAGGTGGTAACAGCAGATTAATGTCTAAGAGGTGGGGGCATGAACGCAACATAGCTGGAGAGGATAAAGGAGGAGGGGTGGCATTACTAGTTATGAAAAATGTCATGGCAGTGCTCAGTTAGGGCAGACTAGAGAACTCTTTATGGGTGGAACTGAGGAATAAGAAAGGTATGACCATGTTAATAGGGTTATATTACAGACCACATGTAATGCTACCTAATAGTGTTATTCCTATGAAACTCTGTTAGTCACTCCCACATGGGTGGAGTTCACATACTGTACAAGCAGGGGGTATCAATAAAGTCCAGGAGTATCCTGCATATTGGCATCCTGGTGTGCTTTACACTAACCCCCAATAATGAACACTATATTGTATCAGAAGTAGTTGATACTAATACTGCCTATGTTAGTTTGCTAATTCTATGCACCCCAAAGCATGAGCTGAGAACTGGCCAGGGTTGCTAGGCAATGCCTTCAAAGTGGATATATTGTAATAATCTGTGGGGCACTAGCCTGGGGAAGTGCACAGAGATACAGACAGAGCAGAGAAGTCAGTTAAACTCTCAGGGAGAGAAAAGAAGACTTTTGTAGTTCAACTAAATAAAATAATAAATAAACAGACAGGAAAATAGAGTAGATATCTACAGTACCTACATCTACTTACCAAATAAAGCCCAGGAGACATTTGATTTCCTTCCTAGCATCACTCGCAATCCATCTCGAACAAATGGGTCTCCCACTGATCATATGCTACGACCGATTCTCTGCTGTGTCTTCTCTCTTCATCTCCACTCGATCAAAAGAAAACCTAAAGCCCAACCAAGAAAACCTCCGGCTAATTGGATGGTGCACATTCCTTATCTTCAACCCAGACAGATTGAAAGCAGAACAGAGCTGCTAAATGAAATCCCTACAGCACAACAGTAAAGGTGTGAACATTACACAAGCATTACACAAGCTATCTCTCTCAGGTCTCAGAAGAACATCAAGTAAGCACATTTATATACTGCATGGATGACAAAGCAGATGTCATCATCGGTGGATTAAGACTGACAGATGCTCAGAAAAAGGAGTGCAGGATAAATTCAAAGAATATGTCCCAGGAAAACAAAATGTGATGTATGAGAGGGCAAAGTTCAACTCCAGACAACAGGAACCAGATGAAAGTGTCAGTGACTTCACCCAGTCAGACTACTGTGCATATGGAAATCTGAAAGATAAACTTATTAGAGACAGGATTGTTGTCAGAATATCAGATACCAAATTGTCAGAGAGACTTCAGTTGCAAATCTCACACCAGAGAAAACTACTGCTCTGGTCAGGCAGAGGGAGAATGTTCATCAGCAACAATCAGTAACAAAGACCAGGTAAAATGTACAAGTGCAAGCCTCCATTCCTTGTCAAAGAGCTCTGTCCAGCAGAGGAAGTGAAATGCCACCAATGCAATAGAGTTGGCCATTATAAAACCCAGTGTTACTCAAAAACAGTTCTTCAGGAGGTCAAAGAAGACTGACAAAAGAACAGGCATTATGCTAAACCCAACAAAGAAAGACGTCCTGGTGAGGCTGAGACAGCGTGCAAAATGGCTGCCGCTCCCTAGCATACATTCAATTCCTGGAAAACAAGCTGTGCAAATTGAGAGCCAGAATCTCCTGTCAGTGAGAAACAAAGAAATGTAACGTTTTGTGCTTCGTGGAGACCTGGCTGATAGAGGAGATACTGGACCATGCCATTGAGTCCTCTGGAGTCTCCCTGTTCCGTGAAGACAGGTCAAAAAACCTCACTGGGAAGAGTAAAGGAGGAGGGGTATGCTTCATGGTTAACAATACTTGGTGCTACCCCCACAATGTGCATGCTCTCAAATCCTTTTGTTCCCCAGACCTGGAGTACCTGGTGCTGCTGTGCAGACCCTACTGGCTGCCTAGGGAGTTCACAACTGTTATCATCACAGTGGTGTACATTCCTCTGCAGGCTGATACTGACCTGGCTCTCGAGGAACTGTACGAGACCATCAACACGCTGGAGACTGCACACCCGGAGGCTGCCTTCATCGTCACCAGTGACTTTAATTGAGCATCACCGACGAAAGTCTCTCCGAAGTTTTGTCAGCACAGCCAGGTGAGCACTCGTGGAGATAACACACTTGACCACTGCAACGCTTACAAAGCTCTCCTTCACCCAGCTTTTGGAAAATCAGACCACTCTTCAATCCTGCTTTTGCTGACGTACAGGCAGAAGCTGAAACAAGAGGCGGCCATAGTTAAAACCATCCATTGTTGGTCTGACCAATCAGCCTCCATGCTGTAGGACTGCTTCATTGACATCAACTGGAATATCTTCCATGATAAGGATGTCTCCGAGTTCATGGATGGAGTCACATGCTCCATCCGGAAGTGCATCGATGATATTGTCCCCCAGAAGTCGGTCAGGGTCTTCCCGAACCAGAAACCCTGGATTGAAAGTTCCGTGTGAGCAGCACTTATCGTGTGACATAGATCTTCCATTGCTGGCAATCAGCAGGAGCTCAAGAAAAGCAGCTACGATCTGCGCAAAGCTATCAAGGCTGTGAAACAACAATACAGGACAAAATAGAGTCAAGATTCACAATGAATAGCACACATGACTTATGGTGAGGGTTGGACACCATCACAGACTTCAAAGCCAAATGTAGTGGTGCTGCCAACATTGCAGCCTTTCTCCCAGAAATTGCTTTTACACTCAGATTGATGTCGCTAGCTCTGAGCCTCCGAGGAAAGCCACCGCTACAACCTGCAACCTGGTCATCTCTGAGGCTGAGGTACGCAGATGTTTCCAACAACTGGACAATCGCAAGGCTGCGGGACTGGATAGTATCCCAGGGTACTCAACTCAGGATGTGCGCAGCACAACTGGCAGGTGTACTTACTGACATTTTTAATCTCTCCCTCTCCCAGTGTAGAGAGCCCTCCTGCTTCAAATTATCCACCATTGTCCCTGTACCAAAAAAGACCAAGGTAACGTGCCTGAATGACTGGTGTCCTGTTGCAATCACCTCAATAATAAGCAAATGCTTTGAGAGGCTGATCAAAGATACATCTGCAGCTTGCTACCATCCAAACTGGACCCCCTACTATTCACCTACGGACCCAACCAATCGACAGACGACACAATAGCTACCGCTCTACATACCATCCTCACACATCTGGAGAAGAAGGATGCTTATGTGAGGATGCTGTTCTGGGACCACAGTACAGCATTCAACACCATAATTCCCTCCAGGCTCGACAAGAAGCTCACAGAGACCTCAGCCTTGACTCTGCCATGTGCAGCTGGATCCTAGACTTCCTGTCAGATTGCCAGCAGGTGGTAAGAGAGCACTCCCTCACTTCCACCCCTCTGACTCTCAAGACAGGAGCCCCTCAGGGCTGTGTACTAAGTCCCCTCCTTTACTCCCTGTATACCCATGACTGTTTCACCACCCACAGCTCTAATCTGCTCATTAAATTTGCCGATGACACTACATTGATTGGCCTTATCTCAAACAATAACGAGGTGGCCAACAGGGAAGAAGTCATCTCTCTGACACAGTGGTGTCAAGAAAACAACCTCTCCCTCAATGTCACAAAAACAAAGGAGCTGGTTGTGGATTACGGGATGAATGGAGCCTGGCTAACCCCTATTGATATCAATGGATCTGGGGTTGAGAGGGTAAACAGCTTTAAATTCCTCAGCATTCACATCGCGGAGGAACTCATGTGGTCTGTACACACCAGCTGTGTGGTGAAAAAGGCACAACAGCGCCCCTTTCACCTCAGACGGTTAAGGAAGTTTGGTATGAGCCCCCAAATCCTAAGAACTTTCTACAGGAGTGCAATTGAGAGCATCCTAATGGGCTGCTTGACTGCCTGGTATGAGAACTGTACCTCCCTTAATCACAGGACTCTGTTGAGAGTGGTGCAGACAACCCTGTGCATCTGTAGTTGTGAACTTCCCATAATTCAGGACATTTACAAAGACAAGTGTGTAAAAAGAATGATCACCGAGGACCTGAGTCACCCCAACCACAAACTGCTCCAGCTGCTACCATCCGGGAAATGATACAAAGCATAAAAGCCAGGACCAACAGGCTCCAGGACAGCTTCTTCCACCAGCCATTAGACTGATTAACTCACGCTGATTTGAGTGTATTTCTATGTTATATTGACTGTTCTATTTATTATAAATTACTATGATTTCACATTACACATTTAGATGGAGACATAACGTAAATATTTTTACTCCTCATGTATGTAAAGGATGAAAGCAATAAAGTCAATTCAATTCAAGTGCTCATGGAGTCAGGGCAACATAAGTTCAGTGTGAAAGGACTGTTTACTGCTTCCATCTGTGAAAATGAGAAACAGTTAAAGGAAGATGTCAATGTTGTTCAGAATCTCTTCTCACCACTACAAGTTTCCCGCGCCACCCGAAGGTAGAACGTTCAAATGTCGGCCCAGATCAGAGGCGACGCAATTGACAATTGCAGTACCTAATTAATGAGCTTGTTTATTTCTGCTTTTTCCTTAAAGATGTGCTGGGTGCATCCCGGCTACCGCTGTACCACTGCATTCTTCGTGTCTATGTATCAGTCCGTGGCCCAGGGGTTGGGGTGGTGGGAGGTAGAGGAGACTGGGGTGTCATCTCATCATCATCTGTTTCCATCAGGGCAGGCAGGTCATCTTATTCTATGTCTGCCTACCTCGATGTTGAAGGTCGAGGTTTGTCGTCTGCTGTGGCTGATGTGGAAGGCTTGAAAAACGACAGTATGCTTGCCTACTTAGCCTTGCTCATTCTTCTATCATGCAGTTCTTTGTAAGCACTCAAACCATCCTGCAAATATGCCCTAAACCTACATACCCTTTCAAAATTAAAGTCGTACTTTTCTGCAATCATTGCAGCGAAAATCTTACACTGTTGCTTCGCGTTCAGTTCCTGGACGACTTCACTTTCAGTCTGTTCGCTACTGCATTCGGTTTGGATTGTTATCCTTTCCTCTTCCAATTGCATCAGCACTTCATCTATCAGTCATGGGATTTGTCATGGGATGCCAAAACCTTTTCAACATCATCTTCGTCAACTTCCACAAGCCAAACTCACTTTGTCCTTACTTCGTTCACCACGACTGAAACACTTAATTATGTCTAGTTTTATGCTAAGTGTAACACCTTTACGAGCTCTTTTAGGCTTTTCCGATACCTTAGAACTCATCTTCCTAACGGATGCTCAAATTAAATCAAGATAAAGCACAGATGCTCACAGGCACATGTTTAAGCAATGCTGGCTAGAATGCAGTTCCGGGGGAGCAGCTTGGCTACTCAGGGCGCGCACTGCCTTTTTTTGTAATAGTGAAAACACCTTCTGTTAGCGAAAACAGGTCAATAAAGTAGGACTTTCGTAACAGTGAGGTTTCGTAAAACGAACATTCGAAAAGCGGGGACACCTGTACTGGGAAAACGTGGCATCAAGAAGATGAACTTCCTTGTACTGTTCATAGAACATAGAATAGTACAGCACAATACAGGCCCTTCGGCCCACAATGTTGTGCCAACCCTCAAACCCTTCGTCCCATATAACGCTCCACCTTAAATTCCTCCATATACCTGTCTAGCAGTCTCTTAAACTTCACGAGTGCATCTGCCTCCATCACTGACTCAGGCAGTGCATTCCATGCACCAAACACTCTCCAAGTGAAAAACCTTCCTCTAATGTCCCCCTTGAACTTCCCACCCCTTACCTTAAAGCCATGTCCTCCTGTATTGAGCAATGGTGCCCTAGGGAAGAGGCACTGGCTGTCCACTCTATCTATTCCTCTTAATATCTTGAATACCTCTCATCCTCCTTCTCTCCAAAGAGTAAAGCTCTAGCTCCCTTAATCTCTGATCATAATCCATACTCTCTAAACCAGGCAGCATCCTGGTAAATCTCCTCTGTACCCTTTCCAATGCTTGAGGCGACCAGAACTGGACACAGTACTCCAAATGTGGCCTAACCAAAGTTTTATAGAGCTGCATCATTACCCTACAACTCTTAAACTCTATCCCTTGACTTATGAAAGCTAACACTCAATAAGCTTTCTTAACTACACTATCTACCTGTGAGGCAAATTTCAGGGATCTGTGGCCATGTATCCCCAGATCCCTCTGCTCCTCCACACTACCAAGTATCCTGCCATTTACTTTGTACTCTGCCTTGGAGTTTGTCCTTCCTCACACTTCTCCAGGTTGAACTCCATCTGCCACTTCTCGGCCCACTTCTGCATCCTATCAATGTGTCTCTGCAATCTTCGACAATCCTCTACATTGTCCAGAATACCACCAACCTTTGTGTTGTCTGCAATCTTGCCAACCCACCCTTCTACCCCTACATCCAGGTCATTAATAAAAATCACTAAAAGTAGAGGTCCCAGAACAGGTCCTTGTGGGACACCACTACTCACAACCCTCCAATCCGAATGTACTCCCTCCACCACGACCCTCTGCCTTCTGCAAGCAAGGCAATTCTGAATCCACCTGGCCAAACTTCCCTGGATCCCATGCCTTCTGACTTTCTGAATAAGCCTACCGTGTGGAACCTTGTCAAATGCCTTACTAAAATCCATGTACTTCACATCCACTGCACTACCCTCATCTATATGCCTGGTCACCTACTCAAAGAACTCTATCAGGCTTGTTAGACACGATCTGTCCTTCACAAAGCCATGCTGACTGTCCCTGATCAGACCATGATTCTCTAAATGCCCATAGATCCTATCTCTAAGAATCTTTTCCAACAGCTTTCCCACCACAGACGTAAGGCTCACTGGTCTATAATTACCTGGACTATCCCTCCTAGCTTTTTTGAACAAGGGGACTGTGGTAAACCATATATACATGTTGTAACAGGGTTACCTGTCTGGACATGCCCCTCTGCTGACTGCTCCCGTGGCTCCTCCCACAGACCCCTGAATAAAGGCGATTGTGCCATGGCTCCTCCTCTCAGTCCAGGGGCGGATACTCAGCATGGTGGAGGTCACATTTTACTGCTAATAAAAGCCTTTCAGTATTTACTCGACTTCCAGTCTTTTGGAGTTATTGATAGTGCATCAGGGACAACATTCGCCTCCCTCCAATACTCCGGTACCATTCCTGTGGACAAGGAGGACATAAAGATCTTAGCCAGAGACTCAGCAATCTCTTCCCTCACCTCATGGAGCAGCCTGGGTAATATTTCATCAGGCCCTGGGAACCTATCCATCCTAATGTATTTTAACAACTCCAATACCTCCTCTCCCTTAATATCAACATGCTCCAGAACATCAACCTTATTCATATTGTCCTCACTGCCATCAAGTTCCCTCTCATTGGTGAATACCGAAGAGAAGTATTCATTGAGGTACTCGCTCACTTCCACAGCCTCCAGGCATATCTTCCCACCTTTATCTCTAATCGGTCCTATCTTCACTCCTGTCATCCCTTTGTTCTTCACATAAGTGAAGAATGCCTTGGGGTTTTCCTTTACTCTACTCGTCAAGGCCTTCTCATGCCCCCGTCTTGCTCTTCTCAGCCCCTTCGTAAGCTCCTTTCTTGTTGCCCTATATTCCTCAGTAGACCAATCTAATCCTTGCTTTCTAAACCTCATGTATGCTGCCTTCTTCCACCTGACTAGATTTTCCACCTCACTTGTCACCCATGGTTCCTTCGCCCTACCATTCTTTATCTTCTTCACCGGGACAAATTTATCCCTAACATCCTGCAAGAGATCCCCAAATATCGGCCACATGGCCATTGTACATTTCTCTGCAAAAACATCATCTCAACTCAAACCCGCAAGTTCTAGCCTTATAGGCTCATAATTTGTCCTTCCCCAATTAAATATGTTCCTGTCCTCTCTGATTCTATCCTTTTCCATGATAATGCTAAAGGCCAGGGAGTGGTGCTCACTGTCCCCCAGATGCTCACCCACTGAGAGATCTGTGACCTGACCCGGTTCGTTACCTAATACTAGATCTAGTATGGCATTCCCCCAAGTCGGCCTGTCAACATATTGTGACAGGAATCCATCCTGGACACACTTAACAAACTCTGCCCCGTCTAAACCCTTGGAACTAATCAGGTGCCAATCAATATTAGGGAAGTTAAAGTCACACATGATAACAACCCTATTATTTTTGCACCTTTCCAAAATCTGCCTCCCAGTCTGCTCCTCGGTATCTCTGCTGCTACCAGGGGGCCGATAGAATACTCTCAATAGAGTAACTGCTCTCTTCCTGTTCCTGACTTCCACCCATACTGACTCAAAGGAGGATCCTGCTACATTACCCACCCTTCTGTAGCTGTAATAGCATCCCTGACCAGTAATGCTCCCCCTCCTCCCCTCCCCCACCTCCCCCCCCCCCATCCATTGTAAAGCTCTGAAATCCAGGAATATTGAGAATCCATTCCTACCTGGTGCCAGTCAAGTCTCTGTAATGGCCACTACATCATAATTCCATGTATATATCCAAGCTCTCAGTTCATCACCTTTGATCCTGATGCTTCTTGCATTGAAGTACACACACTTTAGCCCTTCTACCTTACTACCTTTACACCCTTTATTCTGCTTCTCTTTCCTCAAAGCCTCTCTATATGTTAGATCTGGCTTTACTCCATGCACTTCTTTCACTGCTCTATCGCTCCAGGTCCCATTCCCCTTGCAAATTAGTTTAAACCCTCCCGAACCATGCTAGCAAACCTACCTGCAAGGATATTGCTCCCCCTCGAATTCAGGTGCAACCCATCCAATCTGTACAGGTCCCACCTTCCCCGCAATGATCCAAAAATCTAAAACACTGCCCCATTATATTGTTCACTAAACAATATAAAGTGGCAGGAGATGTACCCGGAGTTGTTCCCAGGCCTGGGGATACTGAAGGAAGGGTACCTTATCCAACTGAGGCCAGGGGTAACCTCAGCAAGGTTTCTCTGACCACAGCAAGGTTTATACCATTGATGAATAAAGTCAAAGCTGAATGAGAAAATGGAGAATCTTGACATCATAACTAGAGTGAATGGACCTTCTGATTTGTTCCTGTTCCCAAGCCAGATTCAACAGTGAGAATCTGTGTTAATCCAACAAAAATGAATAATACATGGGGTTCCGGAGTGACATCATAATCCAGAATGGAAGCTTAAATCAACAGCTCCTCCAGAAAAACGCATATTTTGCCCCGTTAATCCATCAAATATAAGATCTTTCAAAAATATCTGAATTGATAAGGGGGGCAAGAATGGGGGAAAAGAATGGAGATAAAAAAGGCACCACTGCGGAGTCTATGGAAGAGAGGGGTACAACGAGCGGCTGTCCTACACGTGTGCGTGGCGGCGAGGCAGACGCTGGGCCTTGTGCAGGCGAAGCAGCAAATATGATAAAGATTCTGGAGGAAACAAGGGAAATCCAAAAAGATATAAAGCAGCAACTCAATGATATAAAGTCAGAGCTCGCCAACGTCAATCAGAAAATAACGGTGGCAGAGACCTGAATTGAGAAGGTGGAAGATCGCGTGCAAAACTTGGAACAGGTACTAAGTAAGGTGATAAAAATATTAAATCACCAGGAAAGTAAATTGCTTGGCCAGGAGGGAAGATCACGACGGAAAAATATCAGGATTTATAATGTACCCGAAGAAGCGGAGGGATTGTTGATGATGGACTTTGTAGACAAGCTGCTGTGGGACGCGCTGGAGATTCCCCCGACTATGGAGATTGAAATTGAGAGGGTGCATCATTCGCTCATTCCACGGCCTCCCGGAGACAGACAAAGTAAACCGCGCTCAATAGTACTTAAATTCCTTCGATTCAAGAGCAAGGCGGAGATTCTACAAAGGGCCTGGGGTAAGAAGAGGGTGTTTTGGAATGAGAAATTAATATACTTCGATCATGATTTCCCCCCCGGCGGTCCTACAGAAACGGAAGGAATATTCCGAAGCAAAACCAATATTAAAGCAAGAAAAGATTAAATTCCAAACCCTGGACCCTGCTAAACTGAGGGTATTTTACCAAGAAGGGATACAGCTATATCACACAGTGGAAGAGGCGACTACAGACATGAATAACAGAGGACTGTCCATTAGCGTGGTCAAACCAAGGGAAAGTGCAGTTATCCCTATCTGCTTGGGAAATAGTAGGAGAACCAAGAAAGCAGGGGATGGGAACCGGATGAGAGAATGATATTCGGAAGAGACTGTGAGTTCTCCGAGGACAGCCCTCACCTCCTCCAGAAAAGCCATAAGGTTTAGCTAACTTTAAAAGTGCTGAGAAACTAGACAGAAGCAAAAATAGATGGTGATATACCTGTATCGAGAAATACATATTATAATGTGGATTTTATATTACTCTATGTTTTAAAAATTCATTCATTCATTCATTCCTTCTTCCCCACCTAAATGAGAATATATACATGGGAGGAATACACAGGGAAATCATTTCTGTGTAATGGACATAGATTTTTAAACTTACTTTTATAGGTACTGCAGCGGGGACCCTCAATTCACAGGTAGGAGGGGCTATCCCCCACAGCTGGACGTTTCTTCTAGCTCACCCCAGGGTCATCAAGAGACCCCAGCCTTGGAATCACACCTCGTTACCTTTTTTCTTATTATTCACGTTTCTTGGCTCTTATTTCTTCAGGGAGTAGATCGATTAAATTATATTCTGCAAATTTCAATGATATACTAACAGATAAATACACATGGCTAAGGACAAAGTAAAATTCATTTCTTTTAATGTCAATGGGCTGTTGAATCCAGTCAAGTGCAGTAAAATTCTATCAAAAATGAAAAAAGAACAAGCCCATGTAGTATATTTACAGGAAACTCACTTAAGTGATAATGAGCATGGAAAATTAAGGAGAATGGGCTTCACTTATCTTTTTTCCCCTCATATAAATCAGGACATAGAAGAGGAGTTGCTATTCTCATCTCAAGCAAGCTAAATTTTGAAAAAGTATTCGAAATGGGAGATAAGGAGGGAAAATATATTCTGGTAAGGGGGAATATAGATGGAAATCCAGTTACTTTATTGAATATATACGCACCCCCAGGAAGTGATATTAGTATCTTCCAGAACATTACTAATATTATGGTAACGGAAACAGAAGGTTTCTTAATATGTGGCGGAGACTTAAATTTACAATTACAACTAAAGTTAGACTCTTCCAATAGAAAAACTTATGAAACAAAGTCCTTACATAAGAAAATTAACACTCTTTTTGAGGATGTTGGGTCAAATTGATATATAGAGGGAGCTTTTCCCCGACAGAAGGGATTACACTCATTTTTCTGCGCCCCATTCCGTATATATAAGAACAGACTATTTCATAACATTTGGAAAAGATGGAGACAAAATAGTCACCTGTGGAATTGGGACAATAGATGTAAGTGACCAATCACCTATATACTTATCTGTTGATTTTGACCTACAACCAAAGAATACTATTTGGAAACTAAATGCAAGTCTACTCAATGATCCCTATTTTAAGGAACAAATTAAAAAAGAAATTGGTCTTTACTTAGAATTCAATGATAATGGAGAGGTTTCACCTCCCATTCTATGGGACACTCTGAAGGCTGTCTTAAGAGGGAAAATTAAAGTGATATCTTCATATAAGAAAAAAAATAAGGAATAAAACATCAGAGGAATTACAAAGTAAGCTGAAGGAACTAGAAAAAAAAACACAAATTGAGTTTGGCACAGGATACACTAGAGGAAATTTAAAAAATTTGGAATGAAATTAATAGTTTGGCAAGAAATTAGAAAAAAATTAATCTTTCTGAAATAGGGACACTATGAAAGTGGATCTAAATCTATGAAAATACTGGCATGGAAACTGAAAAAAAAAGCAGAAAATACAATTCATAGAATGAGGGCTCCAACAACAAAAGTGATTAAAAAAAATAAAATAAGTGAAATTCATGAAGCTTTTGAAATGTTTTACAAAACTCTATATTCCAAAGTTCTAGGGGGAAACTTAACCCAAAATGACACCTTCCTGAATTCTTTAGAGTTACCCACTTTAAGCAAAGAACAAAATAGAACGATGACTGCTGACATAACTGAAGCTGAACTAAAAACTGCAATTAGTAGGCTTAAATTAAGCAAGTCACCAGGGTCAGATGGATATACGGCAGAGTGGTATAAAGAGTTTAGAAGTGAGTTAATCTCTGTTTTACCCCCCAGACTGAACTGGGCCCTAAGAAAGGTGCAAATGCCACCCAGCTGGATGGAGGCGATAATCTCATCTATACCAAAAGAAGGCAAAGATAAAATAGAATGTGGGTCATTTAGACCAATATCTGTTCTTAATGTGGATTATAGAATATTTACCTCCATCATGGCCAAACGATTAGAAGAGTTTCTACCCACACTGATACATAATGATCAGACAGGTTTTATACAACAACGCCAAACACAAGACAATATACGAAGGACACTTCACATTATGGATCATATAAAAAAAATGAAATTGAAGCAATAGTGATTAGTGTGGACGCTGAAAAGGCATTTGATTCGGTTAATTGGAATTTTCTTTATAGAGTTTTACATAGATTTGGTTTACATGACACAGTTATTAAAACTATACAGGCACTATATGACAATCCTACTGCCAGGATTAAAGTCAATGGATATTTATCTAATAGTTCTACCCTAGAAAGGGGCACGAGACAGGGTTGTGCATGGTCACCGCTACTCTTTGCATTATATCTGGAACCAGTAACTCAATACACCAGACAAAATGAAGGTATCAGGGGAATTACTATTAAAGGGACAGAGCATAAATTGGCCTGTTATGCGGATGACATTTTGATCTATCTAGGGCAACCAACAGACTCTTTACCTAAATTGATGCAATCCTTTGAACAATATGGCCAATTATCAGGATACAAGATAAACATAGATAAAACCCAACTACTTTCATATAACTATAGCCCACCAAGAGAAATTGAAAGTAGATATCCTTGGGCATGGCAAACAGAGTCTGTCAAATATTTGGGCATCATTATGCCAAAAGATTTGGTAAAATTATCAGAATGCAATTATCAACCTATATATAAAAAATTAAGGAAGATATAACAAGGTGGAACCTAATTCCTTTTCTTGGTCTCAGTTCAGGGATTGAATCTATTAAAATGAATATACTGCCCAGACTACTATATCTCTTTCAGACCCTACCAATACAGATTAACCAAAATCAATTCAATGAATGGAACAAGATACTATCAAGATATATATGGCAAGGTAAAAGGCCTAGGGTTCGTCTCAAAACTTTGCAATTAGCCAAGGAAAAGGGGGAATGGGGCCCACCTTCTCTTAGAGATTATTATTTTGTAGCACAGTTGAGAGCCGTGATATGTTGGTACAACCCATCATATGACGCTCAATGGAGAAACATTGAGGAGAGGATACTTTCCATCCCCATACAGGCAATTTTGGCTGATAACAACCTACAGAGTTACATAAATAATATTGACAACCCGTGGGTGAAATGGACTCTTCAAATATGGAAAACTATTATAAAAGAATATAAACTAGAGAGAGACATTGCAATTCTTAAATGGTGTGCATATGACTGGGATTTTACGCCGAATAAACTGGATGCTAGATTTAAGGACTGGACAGCTAAAGGAATAGCTGCTATTTGCAATATAATGAAAGAAGGAACACTGTTCAGTTTTGAAATGCTCAAAGAGAAACACTTATTAGAAAAACAAGACTTTTACCAGTATTTACAGACAGTGTGTTAATAGGATGGTTAAAAATGTAACCAAGGCAAGTACATGTCTGATAGAGCTATTTAGAAAAGCATATAATTCAGACAACGGTAGTAAAATCATTTCAAGCATGTCAAATCTTAAAACACATTGGACTTCATACATTAAAACAAAATGGGAGAAGGAAGGAGGGATAATGATATCTGAGGAAGACTGGACAATAATATGGAGGTATCAATGGAAGTGTACCAGTTCACAGAAATGAAGGGAGTTCGGGTGGAAAAACTTAATAAGATATTTTATTACACCCTCTCAGAAATCCCATTATGATAGTAACCCCGCTGTTTGCTGGAGAAATTGTGGAAATCAAAATGCAAACCATTATCATATTTTCTGGGAATGCCCCATTATCAAAGACTATTGGAGTGGGATACATAATGCCCTACAAGACATCTTCAAATGTGAAATACCCTTAGAGAGTAAGACCATATATTTTGGGTATATACCTCAAGAATAGTTGAAAAGAGATAAATATTTAATGAATGTACTGCTGGTGGCTGGGAAAAAGACCCTTACCAGGAAATGGTTATCACAGGAGAGCCCAACTTTAAATGTATGGATGGAAATTACAATGGACATTTACAAAATGGAGAAGATAACAGCATCTGTTAATCATAAGTTGGAACAATTTTATTCATACTGGGAAAAATGGTTTACCTACATAGCACCTCATAGGCCTGATTTTATTCTCACAAGTCAGTGAATATGTTGTAAAAAAAAAGATCACTCCCTACTCTGTACATAGTTTCCTCCTTTTGATTGTTCTTTCTTTCCTCTGCTTTCTATAAGTGTATACCTCAGATAAGTATTATGTGGAGATTTGTGACAAACATGATTATATGATATATATGTACAGTATCTGAAATACATCTTATGGAAATGTTTGATGATGAAATTCAATAAAAAATAAATTACAAAAAAAATGATTAATACATAGAAACAGAGAAAACCTACAGCACTATACAGGCCCTTCGGCCCACAATGCTGTGCCAAATACGTAGTTACTTTAGAAATTACCCAAGGTTACCCATAGCCCTCTATTTTTCCAAGCTCCATGTACCTATCCAGGAGTCTCTTAAAAGACCCTATCATATCCGTCTCCACCACCATCACTGGCAGCCCATTCCAAACACTCACCATTCTCTGTGTAAAATCTTACCCCTAATATCTCCTCTGTACCCACTACCAAGCACCTTAAAACTGTGCCCTCTCACTAGCCATTTCAGCCCTGGGAAAAAGCCTCTTGACTATCCACACGATCAATGCCTCTCATTATCTTATACACCTCTCTCAGGTCACCTCTCATCAACCACCGCTCCAAGGAGAAAAGGCCGAGTTCACTCAACCTGTTTTCAAAAGGCATGCTCCCCAATCCAGGCAACATCCTTATAAATCTCCTCTGCACTCTTTCTATGGCTTCCATATCCTTCCTGCAGTGAGGTGACCAGAACAGAGCACAGTACTCCAAGTGGGGTCTGACCACGGTCCTATATAGCTGTAACATTAGCTCAATCCCACGCTTGATGAAGGCCAATGCACCGTAGATCTTCTTAACCGAGTCAACCTGCACAGCAGCTTTGAGTGTCGTATATACTCAGATCCCAAGATCCCTCTAATCCTCCACACTGCCAAGAGTCTTACCATTAATACTATATTCTGCCACCATATTTGACCTACCAAAATGAACCACCTCTCATTTGTCTGGGTTGAACTCCATCTGCCACTTCTCAGCCCAGTTTTGCATCCTATTGATGTCCCGCTGTAACCTCTGACAGCTCTCCATACTATCTACAACACCCCCAACCTTTGTGTCATCAGCAAATTTACAAACCCATCCCTCCACTTCCTCATCCAGGTCTTTTATAAAAATCACAAACAGAAGGGGTGTCATGGTCCGGTCCGTGAAGTCCGCATTCTGGTTCATGGACTGGTCCATCGCTCCTTATTCCAGGTTTTCCGGTTTTCCCTTATTCTGTTGGTGCCTTATCTGAGGCACATGATTCTCATTTTGGGCTGGCTACATAAACAGCTCCTGGGTTCAGCTTCAGTTGCTGGACTGTTTCCTTCCCTTCCCTTCCCCTTCCTTTTCCTTCTGTAGCCTTCGCCTGAAGCCTCGCCTGCTACCTTTCGCCTGAAGCCTTGCCTATTCTTGCCGTCAAGTTCTACCGCTGGAGCAAGATTGGAGCCTTGCTGTGTCCAGATAATGAACTGTCTTTCATTGTTTGGAACTGTCTCTGTGTCCACGCCTTCGCAAGGTAGGTCTGGCTGTTTGCCGCTACCTTCTGTTGGGAACCATCTCTGTGTCCACGCCTTTGCTAGTTCGGTCCGGCTGTTTGCCGCTACCTTGTGTTGGGAACTATCTCTCTGTGTTCTGTGTACGAGTCCCAGCCCTACGTCCTGCTCCCTAGGAGGGGTCCTGACTGTGTGTAGAGCCCGGGCCCCAAGCCCTGTTCCCAAGGAGGGGTCCCGGCTCTGTGTTCCATGTTCCTGTCTCTCAAGACCAAGGCTCTGTGTTTTGTGTTCCTGTCTCCCAAGAGCAAGGCTCTGTGTTCTGCGTTCCTGTCTCCCAAGACCAAGGCTCCAGGCTCTGCGTTCTTGATCTCCCTTGACCAAGGCTC
Source organism: Mobula birostris (assembly GCF_030028105.1). NCBI lineage: Eukaryota > Metazoa > Chordata > Chondrichthyes > Myliobatiformes > Myliobatidae > Mobula > Mobula birostris. The sequence goes on from NC_092373.1 coordinate 97,061,309, forward strand.
TGCGTTCCTGTTCTCCCTTCACCAAGGCTCTGCATTCCTGTTCTCCCTCAACCAAGTCAAGGCTTCGTGTTCTCATCCTGTCCATGTACCTCGCCCAGCCCAGGAGCACCTCGCGCAGCCTGGTGCTGCAGTTCCCTCATCCTGTCCAGGAGTCTCTTGTCCTGTCCAAGCCACATCCAAGAACCTCGTCCTGTCCAAGTCAAAGCTTTGTGTTCTCGTCCAGTCCTGTTGCCTTGCCACGTCTTGTCCTCGCCTAGATCCAGAGTCTGTATCCAAGCCCGAGTCAAGACCCAGCTTCCAGGTCCCTGTCCAGTCTCTGGCTCGAAGTCCTTGTCCAGGTTCCAAGTTCCTAGTTCCTTGTCCAGGTCCCGCTTTCCTAGTCTAGTCTTAGCCCAGGCCCTGTATCCTAGTCTCGTCCAGGGCCTGTGTCTTGTCCAGCATCATTTCTTCCACACTTCCCTTGCTTTCTTGACACACCTAGTCCTGATCCTAGTACTTCAGTGTCTGTGTCTTGCATTTGGGTCCACTACCAGCACCCCCACATATGACAAGGGGTCCCAGAACAGATCCCTGAGGCACACCACTGGTCACTGACCTCCGTGTAGAATATGACCTGTCAACAACCACTCTTTGCTTCTGCGGGCAAGCCAATTCTGGATCCACAAAGCAAGGTCCCCTTTGCCCCATGCCTCCTTACTTTTTCAATAAGTCTTGCATAGGGTACCTTACCAAATGCCTTGCTGAAATCCATATACGCTACATCTACTACTCTACCTTCATCAATGTGTTTAGTCACATCCTCAAAAAATTCAATCAGGCTTGTAACGCATGACCTGCCTTTGACAAAATCATGCTGACTATTCCTAATCATATTATGCCTCTCCAAATGTTCATAAATCCTGCCTCTCAGGATCTTTTCCATCAACTTACCAACCACTGAAGTAAGACTCACTGATCTATAATTTCCTGAGCCGTCTCTACTCCCTTTCTTGAAAAAGGGAACATCTGCAACCCTCCAATCCTCCGGAATCTCTCCCATCCCCATTGATAATGCAAAGATCATTGCCAGAGGATCAGCAATCTCCTCCCTTGCCTCCCACAGTAGCCTGGGGTACATCTTGTTCGGTCCCAAAGACTTATCCAACTTGATGCTTTCCAAAAGCTCCAGCACATCCTCTTTCTTAATGTTTATACGCTCAAGCTTTTCAATCCACTGTAAGTCATGCCTACAATCGCCAAGATCCTTTTCCGTCATGAATACTGAAGGAAAGAATTCATTAAGTACCTCTGCTATCCCCTCTGTTTCCATACACACTTTTCCACTGTCACACTTGATTGGTCCTATTCTCTCATGTCTTATCCTCTTGCTCTACACGTACTTGTACAATGCTTTGGGGTTTTCCTTCATCCTGCTTGCCAAGGCCTTCCCATGACCCCTTCTGGCTCACCTAATTTCATTCTTAAGCTCCTTCCTGCTAGCCTTATAATCTTCTAGATCTCTATAATTACCTAGTCTTTTGAACCTTTTGTAAGCTTTTCTTCTTGACTAGATGTTCAACAGCCTTTGTACACCACGGTTCCTGTACCCTACCATCCTTTCCCTGTCTCATTGGAATGTACCTATGCAGAATACCAATCAAGTGTCCCCTAAACATTTGCCACATTTCTGCCGTACATTTCCCTGAGAACATCTGTTCCCAGTTTATGCTTCCAAGTTCCTGCCTGATAGCTTCATATTTCTCCTTACTCCAATTAAACGTTTTCCTAACTTGTCTGTTCCATTCCCTCTCCAATGCTATGGTAAGGAAGTTAGAATTGTGATCACTATCTCCAAAATACTCTCCCACTGAGAGACCTGACACCTGACCAGGTTCATTTCCCAATACCAGATCAAGTACAGCCTCTCCTCCTGTAGGCTTATCTACATATTGTGTCAGGAAACCTTCCTGAAAACACCTAACAAACCCCACCCCATCTAAACCCCTTGCTCTAGGGAGATGCCAATCAGTATTTGGGAATTTAAGCTCTCCCACCAAGACAACCCTGTTATTATTACACCTTTACAGAATCTGTCTCCCTATCTGCTCCTCAGTGTCCCTGTTACTATTGGGTGGTCTATAAAAAACACCCAGTAGCGTTATTGACCCCTTCCTGTTTCTAACTTCCACACACAGAGACTCAGTAGACAATCCCTCATGATGTCCACCTTTTCTGCAGCTGTGACACTATCTCTGATCAGCAGTGCCATGTCCCCACCTCTTTTGCCTCCCTTGCTGTCCTTTCTGAAACATCTAAAGCCTGGCACTCTAAGTAAACATTCCTGCCCCTGAGCCATCGAAGTCTCTGTAATGGGCACAACATCATAGTTCCAAGTACTGATCCACGCTCTAAGCTCATCCACTTTGTTCATGATTCTTCTTGCATTCATCTCAAACCATCGGTCTGAGTGCATCCCTTCTCTATCATCCCTCTCACACTCTCTCCAAGCTCTCTCTATATGTGAGCCAACCATCCCTTTCCCCATCTCTTCAGTTTGGTTCCCACCTCCCAGCAATTCTAGTTTAAACTCTCCCCAATAGCCTTAGCAAACCTCCCTGCCAGGATATTGGTCCCCCTCGGATTCAAGTGTAACCCATCCCTTTTGTACAAGTCACGACTGCCCCAAAAGAGGTCCCAATGATCCAGAAATCTAAATCCCTGCCCCCTGCTCCAGTCCCTCAGCCACGCATTTATCCTCCACCTTATTCTATTCCTATACTCACTGTCACGTGGTACAGGCAGCAATGCCGCGATTACTACCTTTGAGGTCCTGCTTCTCAATTTCCTTCCTAACTCCCTGTAGACTGTTTTCAGGACCTCTTCCCTTTTCCTACCAATGTCATTGGTACTAACATGTACCACAACCTCTTGCTGTTCAGCTTCCCACTTCAGGATATCATGGACGCCATCAGAAACATCCCGGACCCTGCCACCTGGAAGGCAAACTACCATCCGTGTCTCTTTCCTGCATCCACAGAATCACCTGTCTGACCCCCTAACTATAGGGTCCCCTATTACTGCTGCCTTCTTCCTTTCCCTACCCTTCTGAGCCACAGGGCCAGACTCTGTGCCAGAGGCATGGCCACTGTTGCTTCCCCCAGGTAGGCAGTTCCCCCCCCCCACAACAGTACTCAAACAGGAGTACTTATTGTTGAGAAGGACAGCCACAGGGGTACTCTCTAGTATCTGACTCTTGCCTTTCCCTCTCCTGACTGTTACCCACTTATTTGTCTCCCGAGGTCCCAGTGTGACTACTTGCCTATAGCTCCTCTCTATTACCTCCTCACTTTCACTGACCAGACGAAGGACATCAAGCTGCAGCTCCAGTTCCCTAACTTGGTCCCTAAGGAGCTGCAGCTTAACGCACCTGGTGCAGATATAGCCATCGAGGAGGCTGGGAAGACTCCTGGACTTCCCACTTCTGACACCCAGTACAGAACACTGGCCTCACAGACATACTTCCTGTTTCTATTCTACACAAGTAACGTACCTCACCTCCACCCATTATCGCGAAGCCTTGTTGAGCCAAAGCCCTCCTACTCTGTCACCCACTCTATAAAGCTGTCTACCTTTTAAACTCTTCCCACTAGTCTAACTCGCTGACGTCCATGTGCTTGTGCAGTCGTGCCTTGATGAAACCACTGAAGAAAAAGGTGTCTCCTTTTAAACTCTTTCTGTCGGTCTAACTCACTGACGTCCACGTGCTTGCACAGTCGTGCCTCGACAGTGAGGAAGGAGAAGTTTATTCTTCCCTCTGTTGAGTACACATTGGGTAGGTTGGGCGGAGCAAAGTTCTTCACCAAACTAGATGCAAACTCAGGGTTCCATCAGATTCGTTTAGCCCCTGAGTCACAGAAACTCACAACCTGTATCACACCATATGCTTTCAAGAGACCCCCTTTGGCATCTCATCAGCCCCCGAACTCTATCAGATGACGATGAACCAAATTTTGGAGGGACTGGAAGGAGTAGTCTGCCACATAGAATATACTCAGCTTTGGACACTCAAGTGAGGAACATGACAAAAGAGTGGAAGCTGCCTTGGAGAAACTGAAACAGGCCTGAACAAAAAAAAATGCAAATTGCTAAGCTGAAGCCACCAACTCTCCTCAGAGGGAATGCTACTGGATTCAGACTGGCAGGAGTTCAGAACATGGAACAACCTACAAATGTATCAGAGATCCGCAGTTTCCTTGGCATAGTAAACCAGTTGGGAAAGTTCATTACAGATTTAGCAGAGAAAACAAATGTGACCTCCTCTCTGGTGACACACCACAGGGGAAGTCATTCTCATCATTTAAGACAGAGCTTATCTCTCCGTCAACATTGGCATTTTGTAATATGAAGAAAGTAACCAAGGACTCAACAGACACCTCTTCCTTTGACCTTGGGGGAGTGCTCATGCAATACTGCAGTGATGTATGGAAAACAGTGGCATACCAGTTATGAAAACCAGGAGGGGCAATGAAAAGTCCTTGGGAAAATCCCGAGGCATTCTATACATTCATAAGAGGAAAAGGCAACTAGGGAGAGGGTGGGACCACTCAAGGATAAAGCAGGGAATATTTGCTTGGATACGGAGAATGTGAGTGAGGTACTTAATGAGTACTTCAAAGGTTCAAAGGTACATTTAATGTCAGAGAAATGTATACAATATACATCCTGAAATGCTTTTTCTTTGCAACCATCCACTAAAACAGAGGAGTGCCCCAAAGAATGAACAACAGTCAAATGTTAGAACCCCAAAGTCCCCCCCCACCCCAGCTCCCCCCCATCACATAAGCGGCAGCAAGCAACAATCCCCCCTCCCCCCACCGGCAAAAAAAAGCATCGGCACCTGCGTCCGAGCACTCAATCGTGAGCAAGACAACAGCAAAGACACAGACTTGCTGTTACCCTAAGACTTCGCATTTCACCCAGTATTTGACACAGGCTCTCTTGCTCTGCTCCCCCGCTCCAATAAGGGAGAATGTGGTGACCCCATTTTCACAGTGAGCGGGGAGTGATAACAAACAACTCACTGGTTTCCGATGTTAAAAGTCCACCACGTCACTTTTTTTTGAGCTCTGTGCCCAAAGATCTTGAGTCTCTGGGCATACAGCCACAGATATTCCGACTCCCCCGACGACACACGGGTCTCTTGCAGTGACACCGACCTTTGATCGGCCCATCTCCAGAGCCCCAAGATCCTAGGCTTCCAAATCCAAGCCGAATACTTAGGCCGAGCCCTTGGTGTGCCAAACAACGGCCGGTAATGAAACCCCGAGAGCAGGTCCCATTCCTGCAAAGAAACGTAGTCAGCATGTAACTCCAGGTCAGGGTCTTCAAAAGAACCCTGAAAGGGAAAAATAAAGATATTAGAGAGGAAATAGAGCTGTTTCTGAAGATGCAAGCAAAGGAGTCGCTGTTTAGCACCATCATCACTCCTCTCCACCTTCTTTGCGTCAGTATTTACCAAGGAAAAGGATATGGAGGACCAGGAGATCAGTGCTGAGTGTAAAAATATGTTATGACATTTACAGGTCAAGGAGGAGGAAGTGTTGGGTCTCCTAATGAGTATTAAGGTGGATAAGTGCCTGGGTCCCATTGGAATTTACCCCAGGTTATCGAAGGAGACAAGAGATGAGATTGTTAGGGCTTTGATCAGTATCTTCGTGCCTTCTCCAGCCACAGGAGGGGTCCCGGATGACTGGCGAGTGGCTAATGTTGTACCTTTATTTAAGAAGGGAACAAGGGAAAATCCTGGGAACTATAGACTGGGTCTCACGACAGTTGTAGGGAAATTGCTGGAGAATTCTTAAGGATAGGATTTATGAGCATTAGGAAACCCATGGCCTATTTAAGGAGAACCTGTATGGCTTCGTGTGCAGCAGGTCATATCTAACGAATTTGATTGAGTATTTTGACAAGGTGATTGATGAAATAGGGTAGTGGATGTTGTCCACATGGATTTTAGTAAGGCATTTGACAAAGTCCCTCATGGACTAATTAAGATGCATGGGATCTGCGGCAAATCGACTGCTTGGATTCAGAACTGGCTTGCACTTAGAAGACAGAGTGTAGTGGTCAAAGGAACTTAGTCAAGCAGGAGGTCTGTGATTAGTGATGTTCCACAGGGATCTGCACTGGGACTTCTACTGTTTGTGATGGATATAATTGACCTGAATGAAAATGTAAATAGGTGGATGAGCAAGTTTGCAGATGATACCAAGATCGATGGAGTTGCGCATAGTGTAGAAGAAAGACTAGAAAAGTATATAGCGTGATAGGACAGCTGTTACAAAAGCAGCTTGCGAGCTCAGACCTTACCGGCTTGAAAGAGACACACTCACCATTCTTGATGGTTTGCTGCTAAAGGGCTCCAGACTCATCATTCCTGCTTCCATGCATTCAAAATCAGTAGGCAAATCTACTGACATCAAGGCATTGAAAAATGTTGCCTAAGAGCAAGGCAATCTGTCTGACGACTTAGTCTGAGTACACAGCTGGGAGATTATGTAAAGCAATGTGAAGCATGCAGAAAACCGCACAAGAATCATGCTGAACCACTCTTCCATGGAATTCCTACACTTTCCATGGCAAAATGAAAGCACAGACATTTTTGAGCTGAAAAGAGACAAATACCTTCTCACTGTGGATTACTCCTCACAGAATGTTGAGGTGTCCAAGTTGTCCTCTACATCCTCAGCAGCAGTCATACAGCACCTGAAATCTGTATTTGCTCACCATGGAATACCAGAGACACTTGTGTCAGACAGCAGTCCAGGATTCAGCTCCTCAGAGTTCCAAGCCTTTGACTAGGGACTATGTTCCTACATCAGACAAATAGTCCATGGTACCCACAGGCAAATGGAGAAGTGGATAGAGCAGCAGAAACTGTTAACGGTCTCCTACTGAAGGCTAAAGACCCCTACAAAGCACTGCTTGTGAATAGCTACAATCCATCAGAGCTGTCAATGGGCTAGAGGCTGAGAACAAGCCTGCTTGTTCTTCCTTCCCTTTTCCAACCTCACTTACCGGACTGAGACAAAGTGAGAGATTCTGAGACAACACAGTATGAGAAAACGAAAAGCAGGCATGACCTCCGACACAGAGCAAGATCTCTGTCGCCATTCAGGAGTGGTGAAGCTGTTTGTGTTTCAGACCAATTCACCAAGGGAACAATAGTCAGACAGAATGCACCACAATTGTTTGTGATCAGAACATCACAAGGTGAGATCAAGCAGAACAGGCGTGCGCTTGTGTGCCTTTAAAGTTCATGAAAGGCAGAGGAAGAAATAGAATAGCCTGATCTTTATAACCAGCTATCTGAGGTGGACCCACCTGTTCAAGAACTTCAGTCTGCTCCAATACTTTCAGGACCTAACCCAAAAATGGTTATTTAACTGTCCCACCACAGAGATATACTCCATAGCATATGGAGACATAGCTCCATGCAGCTTATGGCAGATGACTGAATAGGCAAAATAATCCTTTCATTTTTCCGGAGCATTCAGGTAGTCTACTCAAAACTCCATCAGATATTGTGTTTTTGAAAAAGAGTTCCGAAGTTGAAAGCATTTCACAAAATGAGACTGTTTTTTTTAAAAAATAGGAATTAGTGAAAAAAGGAAGAAAACAGAGGGAGTGAGAGATTATTAAAAACAAAGAGAAAGACAGCATTAATGTTGGCATTTTTTTATGTTTATGTAAGTTACATGCTCTGGGTAAAGTGAACTGAATTGCTCAATTTCAGACTAGAATTTCAATGCAGTTCTATGGACAAGAAGTACATACCTAGTTTTTCTTTTTTTTAAAGTAGGTGAGATGTAGTGGTAGTCAATACACTGTTGCCTTGCCATTGTTAGCCATGCCCACATGGGAGGAGTTCACACAGGGTACAAGCACAGGTTCAGCTGGGTATCGTGCACACTGGGTACTGCATAGTCCCTCAAAAACAAACACACCACCACCCAACAGTCCGTAGGATACAGTTGAACAACTTTGTAGAGAGATCGCAGACTACTCCAAGAAACATAAAGTTGTTATAGTAGGTTATTTTAACTTTCCATAAATTTACTGGGACTCCCATACTTAAAGAGGACTAGATGGGATAGAGTTTGTCAAAATGTCCAAGCAAGTTTCCTTAATAGTACAGACAAGTCCCAACAAGAGAGTATGCAATACTGGATCTGCTATTAGGGAATGAGACAGGGCAAGTAACAGAAGTTTGTGTAGGGGGACACTTTACATCCAGTGATCACAATGACATTATTTTCAAAGCAAGTATGGAAAAGGATGGGTCAGGTCCATGGGTTGAGATTCTAAACTGAAGAAAGGCCAATTCGATGGTATCGGAAAGGATCTGGCAAGTGTGAATTCAGCCAGGCTGTTTTCTGGCAAAGGTGGGAGGTCTTCACAAGTGAAATTCTGAAAAGCTTGTATGTGTCTGTCAGAATAAAAGGTAAATTAAACAGGTTTAGGGGATCTTGATTTTCCAGAGATATTGAGGCCCTGGTTAAGAAAGAAAAAACAAGTGTATTGCAGGTGTAGGCAGGTAGGAACAAAAGAGGTGCCTATGGAGTATAAGAAATGCAAGAGAACACTTAAGAAAGAAACCAGGAGGGCTAAAAAAGGCATGAAGTTTCTCTAGTAGACAAGGTGAAGGAGAATCCTAAGGGATTCTACAGATATGTTAAATGCAAAATAATTTGCAAGGGACAACATTGGTCCTCTGGAGGATACGAATGGTCGTCCATGCATGCAGCCAAAAGAGTTGGGGGGACCTTAAATGGATTTTTTGCATCTGAATTTACTCAGGAGATGGATGCAGTGTCGATAGAAGTGATGCAAAGTGAGGCAACTTCATGGACCTTATATAGACTACAGAGGAGGAGGTGTTTGCTGCCTTGAGGCAAACTTCTGCGGATAAATCTCTCGGGCCTGACAAGGTGTTCCATTGGACCCTATGGGAAGCAACTGCAGAAATTGCAGAGGCTCTAGCAGAGATACTTAAAACATCCTCAGTGACAGCTGAGGTGCTGGAGGATTAGAGGATAGCTAAAATTGTTCCGCTGTTTAAGAAAGGGTATAAAAAGTAAATCATGAAATTACAGACTGGAAGGCCTGACATCAGTAGTGGGAAATTTCTTGGTAGGTATCCTAAGGGATTGTATACATGAGTATATCAATAGACATGGACTGATTAGGGATAGTTAGCATGGCTTTATGCATGTCTAATCACTCATAGAGATCTTCAAAGAAGTTACCAGGAATATTGATGAAGTCTATGTGGACTTTAGCAAGGCATTTGGTAAACTCTTGCATGTGAGGTTGGTCAAGAAGGTTCAGTTGCTTGGCATTAAAGATGAGGTAGTAAATTGGATTAGACATTGGCTTTGTGAGAGGAGCTAGAAAGCAATAGTAGATGGTTGCCTCTCTGTCTGGAGGCCTGTGACTAGTAAAGTGATAGTAGATGGTTGCCTCTCTGTCTGGAGGCCTGTGACTAGGAAAGTGATAGTAGGTGGTTGCCTCTCTGTCTGGAGGCCAGTGACTAGTAAAGATGATAACAAGATGGTGCCGGTAAATGGAAACTTCGCGCGAGCTCTCCTGAGCAAACTGCCCTCTCCACTATCCTATACCCGAGAAACCTTTCTAAACTTCCAATTTAGCAAGATAAAGATCAACAACACCCTAGCGAAGCTACTGACCCAACTGGAGACCACCGCGCCAGAACTGCTTCTTAAACTCCGGACCGCACCTGGACCCGACCAACGAGGCCTACCACGTTCCTGGAGACCCGCGGTCTGCTATCGTGTCGGAGCGCTTGGAGACACGGCCCATTCCGACCAGCACCTCTCCGGAGCAGACGACCACACAGAAGTGACGGCGGAGATCTCAAGGTGCCCCAGACGCTTCCCCGGAGTGACCACCATAAAGCCTCGTTGGTGGACATCCACAGCTGCCAGAAGTGAGGCCTCCGCAACCGACTTCGGAAATCGAGCCCGAGGCTCAGCTGAAGTGGAGGCCTCCGCAACCGTGACTTGGTTTATGGACTTGTTTCAGCAAGGAACCCGGCCATCCGGGATTAAGTGTCAGCTTCAGGGCCCGACCCAATCGACAGCCCAGGCCCCCGGCAGCTGGAAGTGGCAGTGGAGCCTCCCCCATCACTCCGTTCGACCCGGAGTGCCCAATGACGTGACCGGCCGATCAATTTCTGCGGGACGCGTCCACCTCCCTCAAAGAGCTGACAACAACACACTGCATCCATGGAAATCTGGAAAGATGCACTATTTACCGAGGATGCGTGGGAAAAGAGCTGGGCTGCTGGTCAGATTGAAGCTGAGGGGCTTCAGGGTCCCTATGCCCACCATCCTACGAGCTAATGTGCAAGCCATAGAGAACAAGATGGATGGTCTTAAAGGGAGACTCACCTACTGCAGGGAGATGCAGAACTGCTGTGTATTCTGTTTCACTGAGACTTGGCTCTCCTCTGCCACCCCCGACTGTGCCATCCGACCGGAGGGATTTTCGATCCATCGGAAAATGGATGGATGGCGTCTTCGGGCAAGACAAGGGGAGGTGGTATCTGCCTACTGATCAACACTGGCTGGCGCTCAGACACAGTGGCACTGACAAGCTCCTGCACCCCGGACCTGGAACACCTGTCGATGAAGTGTCGTCCCTACTATCTGCCACGGGAATTCACCTCGGTCATGCTGACTGCGGTCTACATTCCCCCTCAGGTGGACGTGGAGTGTGCTCTGAACATACTGTACGCCAACATCAGTGAACTTGAGACCAGGTATCCAGAGGCTTTGCTCATTACAGCCGGGGACTTTAACCAGGCTAACCTCAGAAAGGCGCTGCCAAAGTTATACCAACATGTCTCCTGCCCCACTAGAGGCCCGAATATACTTGACCACTGCTACACAGCAGTCAAGGATGCCTACTGTTCCGTCCCACGACCTCACTTCGGAAAATCGGACCATCAGGCCGTACTCCTCCTCCCGGCTTACAAACAGAAACTGAACTGGGAGGTCACGGTGTCAAAAGTAGTGTTGCATTGGACAGAGGAAACAGATGAGGTCCTCCGTGACTGCTTTGAATCGGTGGACTGGTTAGTATTCAAGGACTCGGCAGCTAATCTTGATGAGTATGCCTCGGCTGTCATGGACTTCATTTGGAAATGTACGGAGGACTGTGTGTCTCGCAAGACAATCCGGGTATTCCCTAACCGGAAACCTTGGATGAATTATGAGGTCAAGTCCCTTTTAAAGGCTAGAGCTGCGGCTTTTAGGTCCGGGGATACCAGTCGCTACATGGAATCCAGGCGTGAACTCCGGAAAGCCATTAAGGGTGCCAAGAGGCAATATCGAGCCAAGTTAGAAGCCCAGGCTAGCCAAAGGGATGCCAGTAGACTATGGCAAGGTCTAAATGAGATCACTGGGCACAAAGAAAAAAGGCTGGGAATATCAATCACTGTGGTGCTTCTCCTCCTGACGAACTTAACGTATACTACGCCAGATTCGAACAGAAGAGGAGTGTCCCACTCCCTCCGGTTGAACAGGACCTGGTGGCATCGAGATTCATCGTCACCGAGGAGGACGTTAGAAGGGCCTTCCTGAAGATAAATCCAAGGAAGGCGACGGGCCCAGATGGCATCTCAGGACTGGTTCTCCATGCCTGTGCAAGTGAGCTAGCCAGAGTGTTTGCTGACATCTTCAACTGTTCCTTGCTTCAGTCTAGGATCCCCTCATGTTTTAAGAAGGCAACGATAATCCCAGTGCCGAAGAAGAGCAAGAAGGCATGACTGAATGACTATCGACCTGTGGCTCTGACATCAATTGCTATGAAGTGCTAAGAGAGTTTGGTTATGGCACACATCAACCACAGCCTACCTTGACGCTTTGCAATTCGCCTACCGGAGCAACAGGTCAACGGCAGATGGCATCTCTCTGGCCCTACATTCCTCCTTAGAACACCTGGAGAATAAAGACGCATACGTAAGGCTCCTTTTCATTGACTACAGCTCTGCCTTTAATACCATCGTTCCAAATAAACTGATTCCTATGCTCCGAAACCTGGGCCTTAGCACTCAGATCTGCAGCTGGATCTTCAACTTCCTCACAGACAGGACCCAGGCTGTAAAAATAGGGGACAAGCTCTCCTCTACAATCACTCTGAGCACTGGTGCCCCACAAGACTGTGCACTCAGCCCCCTGCTGTACTCACTGTACACCCATGATTGTGTAGCCAAGTTTCCATCAAACTCAATATATAAGTTTGCTGATGACACAACAATTGTAGGCTTTATCTCGGGTAATGATGAGTTTGAGTACAGAGAGGAAATTAAGAACCTGGTGGCATGGTACGAAGACAATAACCTATCCCTCAACGTCAGCAAGACGAAGGAACTGGTTGTTGACTTCAGAAGGAGTAGCGGACCGCACGACCCAATTTACATCGGTGGTGTGCAAGTGGAACAGGTCAAAAGCTTTAAGTTCCTCGGGGTCAATATCACAAATGACCTGACTTGGTCCAACCAAGCAGAGTTCACTGCCAAGAAGGCCCACCAGCGCCTTTACTTCCTGAGAAAACTAAAGAAATTTGGCCTGTCCCCTAAAACCCTCACTGATTTTTATAGATGCACCATAGAAAGCATTCTTCTAGGGTGCATCACAACCTGGTATGGAAGTTGTCCTAAGACCGAAAGAAGCTGCAGAGGATCGTGAAAACGGTGCAGCACATCACACAAACCAATCTTCCGTCCATGGACTCACTTTACAACGCATGCTGTCGGAGCAGTGCTGCCAGGATAATCAAGGACACGACCCACCTAGCCAACAGACTTTTCATCCCTCTTCCCTCCGGGAGAGGGTTCAGGAGGTTGAAGACTTGTACAGCCAGATTTGGGAACAGCTTCTTTCCAACTGTGATAAGACTGCTGAATGCATCCTGACCCGGATCTGGGCCGTACCCTCCAAATATCCCGACCTGCCTCTCGGTTTTTTTGCACTACCTTACTTCCCATTTTTCTATTTTCTATTTATGATTTATAACTTAAATTTTTAATATTTACTAATTTTAACTATTTTTAATATTTAATATTTGTAAACCAGGGAGTGTGAAGCACAGAATCAAATATCGCTGTGATGATTGTACGTTCTAGTACCAATTGTTTGGCGACAATAAAGTATAAAGTAGTAAAGTGATAGTAGATGGTTGCCTCTCTGTCTGGAGGCCTGTGACCAGTAAAGTGCCGCAAGGATCAGAGCTGTGTCTGTTGTTGTTTGCCATCTATATCAATGATCTGAATGATAATGTCGTTAACTGGATTAGTACATTTGCAGATGACACCAAGACTGGGGGTGTAGTGGGTAGCAAGGAAAACTATCAGAACTTGCAGCAGGATCTGGACCTGCTGAAAGAATGGGATAAAAAATGGCAGCTGGAATTTCATGTAGACAAGTGTGAGGTGTGCAAGGTAGGTCATACTCGGTGGACAGTAGGGTACTGAGGAGTGCAGTAGAACAAAGGGATCTGGGAATACAGGTTTATATTTCACTGAAAGTGGTGTCTCAAGTAAATAGGGTCATAAACAAATCTTTTGGCACATTAGCCTTCCGAAATCAAAGTACTGAGGACAGGAGATGGAACGTTATGTTGAAGTTGATGAGGCCTATTGGAATATTGTTTAAAGAGTGCAGAACAAATTTACAAGGGTGTTGCCAGGACTGGAGGAGCTGAGTTATAAGGAAAGACTGAACAAGTTAGAACTGTATGTATGTATGTATGCATGCATGTATTTATTTATTTATTTATTTATTGAGATACAGAGTAGAGTAGGCTCAGCCTTCAAGCCATGCCACTCAGATATCCCCAATTTAATGCTATCCAAATCATGGGGAAATTTACAATGACCAATTAACTGACCAACCGATACATCTTTGGCCTGCGGCAGGAAACCCACACGATCACGGGGAGAACGTACAATCTCTTTACAGGCAGCGGCAGGAATTGAACCTGGGTCGCCTGTACTGTAAAGCATTGTGCTACGTTACTGTGCCACCATAGATTAGGACTTTATTTCTTGGAATGTAGAAGATTGAGGAGAGATCTGGTGCAGTTCCACACAAGGGAACCCACTTTGTTCTTGGAAGGGTCCTATTCTCTCCCGAATTAGACATTTACCTTCATTGTTCATTCATTATGTGCCTTGTCATATGATGTGGACAATCATACTCTATATACTCTTTCCATGATCATGATTGTTCCTGGCAAATTTTTCTACAGAAGCAGTTTGCTGTTGTCTTCTTCTGAGTGGTGTCTTTACAAGCTGGGTGACCACAGCCATTATCAATACTGTACTCTTCAGAGATTGTCTGCTTGGTGTCAGTGGTCGCATAACCAGGAATTGTGAGGTGCACCAGCTGTTCATATGACCATCCACCACCTGCTCCCATGGCTTCACATGACCCTGTTCGAGGGGCTAAGCAGGTCTACACCTTGTTCAAGGGTGACTTACAGGCTAGTGGAGGAAAGGAGCACTTACACCTCCTTTGGTGGAGACGTATCTCCACCACACCACCCATTTACCTCAATACACTCACCAAATCTTAAAAGAATAGTTCTTTTCTGTATTAATGAAGGAGAAAGACATTGTCGCTGCAGATTTCAGATGGGCTAGTGTAATTCTAGAGCATGTTAAGATTATAAATATGGCCTTAAGTGTCTTAGCAGGATAAAGTTGACAAAATCCCCAGATCCTGAGATGAATCCTACACTGCTACAAAAGGCAAAGGAGGAGGTCATTAAGCCCGTAATAGAGATTTTTAGATCTTCACTGTCCTCAGAGATGAGAGGACAGCAAATGCAATTCTTTAATTAAAAAGGTTTTGAGGGAAAAGTCAGCTAATTGCAGATCATTAGTTGAGGGAAACTGAAGGAACTAAGAGGGATGAAGAGGTTACAAAATATATTGATTAAGCCAGTGCAGCTGATGTTCAAAGGTTCAAAGGTACAATTTAATGTCAGAGAAATGTATACAATATACATCCTGAAATGCTTTTTCTTCACAAACATCCACAAGAACTCCAAAGACTGAATGACTGTTAAATGTTAGAACCCCAAAGTCCTGTCTACTCTATCTAGGCCTCTCATAATCTTATCAGCAGATCTCCCTCAGTCTCCACCACTGCCACACCAAATTTCAAGACATTCAAGTCTGTTAATAAACCTGGTTCTGATTCTAATTCTGAAGCTAAAGGTCTTCATTTAAACATCTGAATACCAGTGCAGCTGTTAATGTTTCCAATAAACAGTTTGTTTGTTTGTTTGATAATAATGATAGACGTTGATTCTGAGTGCTTGCTCTGATTTGAATCACTCTGCTGGAGGCGAACTGTGGATGCCTAGATCTTACTTCTTTGATCTCCTCTCATAACCTCAGTAGCTCTCCACATAGCTTCAGACCACTTGGACAACACAAGCACCTATATCAGGATGCTGTTCGTCAACAATAGCTCAGCATTTAATATCATCATTCCCATAATCCTGATTGAGAAGCTGCAGAACCTGGGCCTCTGTACCTCCCTCTGCAATTGGATCCTCGACTTCCTAACCAGAAGACCACAGGCTATGCGGATTGGTGATAACATATCCTCTTCGCTGATGATCAACACTGGCGCACCTCAGGAGTGTGTGCTTAGCCCACTGCTCTACTCTCTCTATACCCATTGACTGTGTGGCAAGGCATAGCTCAAATACCATCTATAAATTTGCTGACGATGCAACCATTGTTGGTAGAATCTCAGGTGGTACGAGAGGGCATACAGGAGTGACATATGCCAACTAGTGGAGTGGTGCCGCAGCAACAACCTGGCACTCAACATCAGTAAGACAAAAGAGCTGATTGTGGGCTTCAGGAAGAGTAAGACGAAGGAACACATACCAATCCTCATAGAGGAATCAGAAGTGGAGAGAGTGAGCAGCTTCAAGTTCCTGGGTGTCAAGATCTCTGAGGATCTAACCTGGTCCCAACATATCGATGTAGTTATAAAGAAGGCAAGGTGGGCGGCTATACTTCATTAGGAGTTTGAAGAGATTTGGCATGTCAACAAATACACTCAGAAACTTCTATAGATGTACTGTGGAGAGCATTCTGACAGGCTGCATCACTGTCTGGTATGGAGGGTGGGGTGCTACTGCACAGGACTGAAAGAAGTTGCAGAGTGTTGTAAATTTAGTCAGCTCCATCTTGGGTACTAGCCTACATGTACCCAGGACATCTTCAGGGAGCAGTGTCTCAAAAAGGCAGCATCCATTATTAAGGACCTCCAGCACCCAGGGCATGCCCTTTTCTCACTGTCACCATCAGGTAGGAGGTACAGAAGCCTGAAGGCACACACTCAGTGATTCAGGAACAGCTTCTTCCCTTCTGCCATCCGATTTCTAAATGGACATTGAACCCGTGAACACTACCTCACTTTTTTAATATACAGTATTTCTGGGTTTTTTTGCACAAATTCATCAAGGTCGGAAGAAATGCTTGAAAATCTCCAACCCAGGGCCCCGCATTAACCAGATTCTGTTAAGAGGAAGGTCAAATCAGTCAGATGAAACTCAGCAGCAGGAAGAAACCCACAGTCCGCAGAGTATCAGCACCCTACGGGATGTGGAAGAAGTTTCAGGCACAAGCAGTAGTCCAAGACACAGCCAGGCACATCTTAAAGTGGAGAACATGCAAGGTCGTAAGCCATTGGTGAAATAGCCAAAGTCTAACAGCAAAGAGTGGGAAACCATCAATGCAGATGTGAATCTGATCTTAAGTGGCATCAAGGGATCAGCAAAAAAGAGGTTGGAGAAGATGGGCGACCTGATTTACAGCTACGGAAAGGAGAAATTTGGAGTGAAGGAACAAGTCAGCAGGAAAGATATGCCTCCTCCCCCCAAATCTCAGTGTCTCCAGGAAATCCAACGACTTGTTAAAGAAAGAAGAGGGCTGAGGAAGTCGTGGAAAAAAGCAACAGTAGAAGAAAGAGAAGGCATCAACCTCCTTCAAGAGGACCTAAAACAGAGGCTGTCAAAGCTGCGTAGAGCAGAGAATTTTAGGAAACGACACAAAAAGAAGGAAAAAGCAAGAACAGACTTCTACAAAGAGCACTTTAAATATGTGAAAGGCACTTTCACAAAAGAGAAAAGTAGATCCTTGGAAGTATCAAAGGAAGAGGTTGAAAGACATCTTGGAACCATCCACACTGATGAGCTAAAGGATGAACTGATACTTGTCCCAGTTGACATCCCACCAATCTCACTCCCACAACATCAATATAACATCAGCCCTCCCAAGTTGAGTGAGGTGAAAGAGGCAGTGAAGAAGGCAAGATCGGCGTCAGCGCCAGGTCCTAACGGTGTTCCGTATTGTGTCTACAAGAACACCCCGGATGTTCTGAAATTTCTCCAGAGAAACATGAGGGTTGCGTGGGAAAAGCAAGTTATCTCCAAAGCCTGGAGAAAGAACAGCGGGGAGAGTTCTGATCCCGAAAGAAAAGAATTCGTCCACCATCAAACAGTTTTGCCAAATAAACCTTCTGAACATAGAAGGCAAGATCTTTTTCAGCATGTTGGCACAAAGTATCTAAAGCAAAACCATTTCACTGATACATCAATCTAAAAGACTGGCATAGCAGGCTTCTCAGGATGCCTTGAACATACCAGCATCATATGGCATCACTCCAGATGGCTAAGAAAGAAGGAAAGGATC
Organism: Mobula birostris; assembly: GCF_030028105.1. NCBI lineage: Eukaryota > Metazoa > Chordata > Chondrichthyes > Myliobatiformes > Myliobatidae > Mobula > Mobula birostris. Next base: position 97,079,091 of record NC_092373.1, read on the forward strand.
TGCATGTTTTGTTCCTCGACCTGGCCAACGCCAATGGATCAGTTCCTCATTCCCTACTGTGGACTGCTTTTGAATTCGTTCAGGTGCCTGCAACAATAACAAATCTGGTAAAGCACTACTTCCAGGATCTGCAAGTTTGTCTCACATCATCAGACTTCACCACAGCTTGGCAACCACTGGAAGTAGGCACCATGGCAGGGAGCACCATCTCCCCATTGGACTTCACTATTGCAATGGAGCTCATTATCAGAGCCTCAAAGTGGGTCGTGGGAGGAAAACGGCTAAAGTTTGGTCAAAGGTTACCACCGATACGAGCCTATATGGACGATATAACAATACTGTCGACAACTGCCCCCTGCACCAAGAGACTTCCAGAAAAGCTCCAGTAAACATAGCTCGCATCAACAAGACCTTGCTGCCAGGAAAACTTAAGTTGTGGTGCTTCCAGTTCGGTATACTCCCAAGACTCATGTGGCCTTTAATAGTGTATGAAATCCCCATCAACAAGGTGGAAAAGCTCAAAAGAGTGATCAGCATACATGTGAAACAGTGGCTTGGACTTCCACTATGCTTAAGTCCTGTTGGACTGTACGGGAACGGCAAATTAGAATTACCAATTGCAAGTCTTGTGGAAGAATTCAAATGCACCAAAGCAAGGTTGGTCATGACCCTCACTGAATCTGAAGATACTGTTATTTGAACAGCGGCCAGCCATGTGGCAACAGGGAGGAAGTGGACCCCATCTGAAGCCGTTGAGAGTGCTAAGTCTGCTCTTCGCTTCAGGGATGTGGTTGGCCAAGTCCAACTTGGGAGACCTGGGCTTGGGCTCGTCCCAAAGGCTCCTCAATGGCACAAGGCAACATCAGTGCAGAAGAGACGGCTTGTGGTGGAGAAGGTGAGAAGACAGGAGGAGGCAGTGCGACACACCAGTGCCATCTCAATGGTCAAGCAGGGCCAATGGACTAATTGGGAGAGCCTGGAAAAGAGGAAACTCAGCTGGCGAGACATCTGGGAGATGGAGGGATCTCGGCTAAGTTTTGTCATCAGAGCCACTCCTACCTCCTACCCACACCCCAGAACCTGAACCAGTTGTGGGAAGAAGACCCCACTTGCTCTCTTCGTCAAGCACCCGGATCACTAAGGCACATTTTAACAGGATGCACCACAAGCCTCAGCCAGGACGGTACACTTGGCAGCATAACCAAGTTCTCAGACAGCTGGCATCAATCTTGGAACAGAGGCGAATCACCACAAATGCTCTCCCACAAACATCGGCAAGAAATGTTCACATCACACAATTTGTACCAGTAGGCCAACCTCCAGAGCACCATATAACATCAAAAGAGGTGAGCATTCTGCAGGTTGCTCAGGATTGGAAAATGGACGTGGACTTGGAAAAAAAGCTTGTGTTTCCCACAGACATTGCGGCTACAACACCCCAGCCAGACACGGTCCTGTGGTCCACAACAGCCAAGCTGGCATATGTTGTGGAATTGACAGTACCATGGGAAGATGGTGTTGAAGAAGCTTATGAGATTAAAAAAAAAACAAGTACTCTGAACTGGCAACTGAAGCTGTCCAGAATGGCTGGAAGACCAAGATTTTCCCTGAAGAAGTGGGATGCAGGGGATTTGTGGCTACATCTACGACCAGTCTATTGAAGAAGATGGGGGTGATGGGTTATTCACTCCAACAAGCAATCTAGTCCTTGTCAAATGCAGCAGAAGAAAGCAGTAACTGGATTTGCATTAAAAGGAAAGACAACAACTGGGCTGCAAGATGAAGACAGGAGGGTATGGGACTGGGGAGGGGGTGTATCTGGGATGGCAGGTAGTACCATTGAACCCTCAAGAGATGTTGTGGGCTTATCAATGAAACGTTAAAGGAGGGTGCCCACCTGATGACCCTGATGAGGTACCTACCCTCCTTGTCACCACTCTAAGTTCACTGCCAACATCCAGAGTGCCGACTTATCATAGGGATTGAAACACCAAGTCCTATTAGCTCTACTAATCTACTATTCAATATACACATACTGTAAATGATTTACTTGTTTATTATTATTATTTTTATTTCATTAATTTTTTTTTCTATATTATGTATTGCATTGAACTGCTGCTGCTGCTGAGTTAACAAATTTCACATTACATGCTGGTGATAATAAACTTGATTCTGATTCTGCTTAAACCTCATCTGTCTTCCTCTCTTCTGGTCCTTGAGGCACTTTATAAAACTTTTGACTTAGTGTTGAGTTTGGTTGATTTCATCCATGGGATAAGTGTACCTCTTATCTACCTAACTAAGTGCAAGAAGATATTGGGATGTGTATGTGTTAGTCTTCAGTCAGGAATTCCAGTACTCTTATTCCATCCCATGCTAACTCAGGGTCTTCTATGACTTGCAGGGTAACTTAGATACAGTGATGTGTACATGTATTTAATGTTTTGCTGGAGCTTCCTAGTATCCCTGTTAGAAACTTATCCAGGTATTTCACTAAAGTGGCACAGAAATCATGAAGCAAGATTTTTGGGAAAATAAGTAGCGCCTTAACAAACATCACTCTGTAAATATTTCATCTGCTAAGTGAGCTCTTTTCCTCACACTAAAAACATTATGTGCTGTTCTCTTCTACCCACTTAACAGCACAACAATCACAATTACTGACTAAAAGAAACCTATCCCCACAGTACTTAAATAACTTGTCTTGCTCCTCTTGGTAATTGTAAATTTTTGCATTTATTGTCCACAATGTACACGGGTGTTTCTGTAAACCTCCCAGTCTACTTCCTTTCATTGTTAACATGTAAAGAAAGTATTTCATTTAACAATAAGAACAGCACGTACACATTCTAAGTGAGTGGTTGCTGCAGTAAGAACAACAATGGGACACTTGGTGAGGATGTAAAGTAATTTTTCTGCCCAGGGAGTGTACAAAATCAGATTACATGCCATTTTTGGGAATAATTTATAAACTCTGCTACCAATTCGGTATTTTGGATTTAGGTTGGTGCTGTAAGAGTGGGTTTAAAGAAGATTGGCAGGATGATGGGAATCTGAACGAGGAGACCAAGGAGGAAGAAATGAAAAACTGGGAAATGAAAGGCAAGTGGGCAAAGAGATCAAGGGTGAGAGGCAAGTAAGGAGGCAAAGCAAGATAAATGTAAACTGACTATAAGGGTTAAAGCAGCAAGCCTCAAGGCATTGTCTTTCAATAATTAAAGTATTTCATTGCAAATATACATATATATTGCCATTTACAGAGACCTGGTTGCAGGGTGACCAGGAATAAGGTTGGAATATGAAGGGGGTCTGGATATTCAGAAAAGACCTTGCCTTCTCCCCATAACCCTTCATGCTTTGACTAATTAAGAATCTATCAACTTCTGCCTTAAATATACCCAATGCCTTGGCCTCCACAGCCAACCATGGCAAAGAATTCCACAAATTTACCACTGTCTAGCTAAAGAAATTCCTCATCTCCATTCTAAATGTTGTTTGATGGAAAATGCTATAAAAAAAAGTAGAGGCTGTGGCCCAGGGTAGAGCCCTCACAACCAGTGAATACATCTACATGAAACACTGCCGCTGGAAAACTATCCATCATCAGGGACCCCCAACACCCAGGACACACTCTCTTTTCACTGCTGCCATTAAGGAAAAGATCCAAGAGTTGACTGAGTTGTACCACTAGGTTTAGGAACAGTTTCTACCCCTCAACCATCAGGCTCTTGAACAATGGAGATATCCTTACTCAATTTCTCCTGCCCCATCTTCGAACTGTTCCCACAACCAATGAACTCATTTTCAAAAATCCTTCATCTCATGTTCTTGATATACATTTCTTATTTACTTAAATTATTGTTCCTTCTATTTGCAGTTGCACAGCCTGTTGTCTTCTGCAGTCTGGTTGAAAGCCCTAGTTTGGCAGATGTTCATTGATTCTGTAGTTATTATACCATAGATTTCTTGTATGCCCACAAGAAAATGAATCTCCAGGTTGTATATGGCTGCATATATAGAAACGTAGAAACATAGAAAATCTATAGCACATTACAGGCCCTTCGGCCCACAATGTTGTGCCGACCATGTAACCTACTCTAAATGCTGCCTAGAATTTCCTACCACATAGCCCTCAATTTTTCTAAGCTCCATGTACCTATCTAAGAGTGTCTTAAAAGACCCCATTGTATCTGCCTCTACTACCGTCACTGTACCCACCACTCTGTGTGAAAATATATGTGTACTTCGATGATAAAATTTACTTTGAATTTTAAACGTCCCTCTGTTATGAGGCTGTGTCCTTTGGACTTAGATTCCCCACTATAGGGAACATCCTCTCCACATCCACTCTATTGAGGCCTTTCAATATTCAATAGATTTCAATGAGGTCACCCCTCATTCTTCTGAAGTCCAGTGAGTAGAGGCCTAGAACCATCAAACGTTCCTCATGTGACAAGCTTTTCAATCCCAGAATCATTTCTGTAAACCTCCTTTGAACCCCCTACAATGCTAGCACATCTTTTCTTGGATAAAGGACCCAAAACTGTTCACAATACTCTCCAATGCTTTATAAAGCCTCAACATTACATCCTTGCTTTTATATTCCAGTCCACTCAAAATGAGTGCTAACATCACATTTGCCTTCCTCACCACCGAATGAACCAGCAAATTAACTTTTAGAGAATCCTGCATGACACTCCCAAGCCCCTTTGCACCTCAGAGTTTTTGAATTTCTCTCCATTTAGAAGAGTCAACGCTTTTATTTCTTCTACCAAAGTGTACGACCATACACTTCCCAACTGCATTTCATCTGCCACTTCTTTATCCATTCTACTAATCTGTCCAAGTCCTTCTGTAGCCTCTCTACTTTCTCAAAACTACCTGCCCCTCCATTTATCTTCATATCGCCTGCAAACCTGGCAACACAGCCCTCAATTCCATCTTCCAAATCATTGATATATAATGTAAAAAACAATCGGTCCCAACACAGACCCCTGTGGAACACCACTAGTCACTGGCAGCCAACCAGAGAAGATTCCCTTTATTCCCACTCTTTGCCTCTTGTCAATCAGCCACTGCTTTATTCATGCTAGTATATTTCCTGTAATACCATAGGCTCTTAAATTGTTAAGCAGCCTCAAGTGTGGCACCTTGTCAAAGGCCTTCTAAAAATCCAAGTACACAATATCCACCAATTCTTTGTCTATCCTGCAGGTTATTTCTTCAAAGATTTCCAACAGATTTGTCAGGCAAGATTTTCTCCTGAGGAAATCATGCTGGCTACAGCCTATTTTATCATATGCGTCCAACTGCCCTTAAACCTCATGCTTTACAATCGACTCCAACATCTTCTCAACCACTGTGGTCAGACTAACGCCTATAATTTCCTTTCATGTGTCTCCCTCACTTCCTGAAATGTGGAGTAACATCTGCAATTTTCCATTCCTCATGAACCATGCCCAGAATCTAGTGATTCTTGAAAGATCAATCTCTTTCAGAACCATGGGGTGTACACCATCTGGTTCAGGTGACTTATCTATCTTCAGACCTTTCAGTTTCCCAAGAACCTTCTCTTTTGAAATGGTAACTTCATGTATTTCATGCCCCCTGACATCTGGAACTTCCACATACTGCTCGTGTTTTCCACAGTGAAGACGGTTGCCAAATACTTCTTCAGTTCATCTGCCACTTCTTTGTTCCCCATCACTACCTCTTCAGTATAATACCTACTCTCACCTCTATTTTACTCTCTGTATATCTGAAAAAACTTTTAGCATCTCCTTTAATATTATTGGCTAGCTTACCTTCATATTCCATCTTTCCCTTCTTAATGTCTTCAATTGTCTTCTGTTGGTTTTTAAAAGCTTCCCAATTCTCTAACTTTCCACTAATTTTTGCTCCATTGTATGCTCCCTCTCTTTGGATTTTATGTTGGCATTGACTTTTCTTGTTGGCCATGGCTGTGTCATCCTGCCTTTAGAATACTACTTGCTCTCTGAGATGTATATATCCTGTGCCTTCTGAATTGCTCCCAGAAATTCCAGCCACTGCTGCTCTGCTGTCATCTCTGCCAGTGATCCTTTCCAAGTCATTTTGGCCAACTCCTCCCTCATGCTCTGTCAATCCCTTTACTCCACTGTAATACTGATACATCTGACTTCAGCTTTTTCACCACTTCAGTGATCATATTATGATCACTTTGTCACAACCACAACTCTACTACAGGATATACATGCCCCCGCAGGCAGGTTGCACAGCAGATTCTGCAATTGCAGTCATGAATATGTGTGTGACAGTAATTATTTCATTATGGCAGTATTTAACTCCCTTCCTTTCGTTGTAGCGCTTATCGAGACTTGAGCAAAGCAGAGTAACATTATGCAGTCTGCTTGTATCTGGCCTTGAGTCAACTGACAATGACTAGCTGTATTCGTTTTATCTTCAGGTATTTCTTTCAGCCATGATGTTGGCATCCAGTTTTCCGTTTGAGAGTTTTAGTTAATGGCCCTGCATTTATTATTTCCTTTTCCCTTAAAATACTGTTCGCATTAAAGTTTGTGAACAATGGACCAGCTTCAGTGTCTCTCTCTGCACTTGGGCCATATCTGAATGTACTGACAGCAAGTCTCGACCACACAAAGATGGATCCAGCTTCCAGTCCACGGAGGAACGAGAGCGGCGCCGGAGAACAGGTTCCTGCTTCTATTGTGGTGATCCAGGACATTTCCAGGCGACATGGCCCAAGCGTCCAGTAAAAGGATTCTCGTTGGTAGGGAGAAGCATCCTGACGGGTCGGTTTTCTCTGCTTGCAGCTTCCTTGTTGCGGGAGTCCCGCAACCATGATCTTAAAAACATTTATCAACTCTAGTGCAGCTGAGAAGCTCATGGACATCATTCCAACTCACAAATTGAGAGAAAAGATCAACTTCAAGGCCCTGGATGGTCGACCTCTGGGCACTGACCTTTCCACTAAACCCTCAGACTTGTACTCGAAGGTAACCATAATGAAGAACTCTTCTATCTGTCTGATCAGGTGTTTGGTCTTCCTTAGTTATCCTGATGTAACCCATGGATCGATTGGTCTCTTAAAACACTCCAAGAGTGGGGACCAGAAGGCCTGTCTACCTGTCTGGGTCGAGCTCAAGCTCTGTTCCGTGAATCCCCTCCTGTGTCAACTAAGGATGTGGACCTGTTTGGGATTCCAGCTGAATATGCAGATCTTCTCGTGATCTTCGGTAAAAGGAAGGCCCCCTCCCCACCCCCAAATCGGCCATTTGAATATCTCCAGGGAGCAACTATATTTTCCAAAATTGATCAGCACAATGCGTATAATCTGGTTTGTATGAGAGAAAGGGATGTGTGGAAGACAGTTTACAACACCTCTAATGGTTAATGAGTACCTTGTCATGCCTTTGGTCTGGCCAACTGTATTCCAGGCCTTGGTTAACGATGTGCTCAGGAACATGTTGAACCAGTTTGTTTTTGTGTATTTAGACAACATTCCTGCTCTCACCAGAAACACATCCAACATGTCTGAAAAGTTCTCAGATGGCTCCTCAAAAATACCTATATGCAAAGCCAGAGAAATGCAAGTTCCATACAAGCCAGGTGTCATTTTTGGGCTATGTACTTAGCCCATCCAGTATTCAAATAGACCCTAGGCAGTTACAGAGTGGCCCAAACCATCTACAGCCAAACAGGTACGACGCTTCATGGGGTTTGTGAACTTTTATCGCCTCTTCATCCCGAAGTTCAGCTCTATCGCAGCTCCAATTAGTGCACTCACTAAGAAGACCTCGTCAGAATTCCATTGGATGGACGGTGCTAAGTACTTTTGGAGCTAAAGCTACTGCCCCACTGCTGCAACAGCCAGATCCATCACAGCCACTCATTGTTGAGGTGCATGCACCCAATGTTGGCATTGGAGTTGTCCTCTCTCAGCGCCCGTCTGCGGATAGCCGGCTACACCCTTGTGCCTTTCTTTCCTGTCACTTGACTCCGGCCGAGAGGAATTACGATGTTGGGAACCAGGAGATTCTGGCTGTCAAGGAGGCCCAGGAGGAATAGCTACATTGGCTGGAGGGGGCAGAGCACCCTTTCTCCAGGAGCAAAGAGATTCAACTCTCGTCACGCCCAGTTGTCTCTCTTCTTCACACGGTTCAATTTCATCCTCACCTACCGTCCCAGCAGCAGGAATACAAAGGCTGGCACTCTCTCCTGGCAGTTGGAACAGATCTGAGGACAATGCCAATCCAGACTTACTCGCTCATGTATCACTGCTCTGGTGATCTGAGGAATAGAAGCAGAGGTGAGGGCTGTCCAACAGTTGGACCTAGGTCTGGGTGGGGTACTTCCTAACCGGTTGTTTGTCCCCGCTGCAGTGCATTCCAAAGTGTTGGAATGGGGTCACTCCTCCCATCTGGCTGAACATCCGGGAATTCAACGGACCCAGAGCTCATAAAGAGACAATTTTTGTGGCCATCCTGGGACACAGATGGCCACAACTTTGCATCTGCCTGTCCCATCTGTACTCAGAGCAAGACGTTACGTCAGCCTCCTGCGGGTCTATTACATCCACTCATTTCCACTCCCAATGCAATGGCCCGACTGAGAGAGTGAACCAGGAGTTAGAGACAACCCTGTGCTGTCTTGCCTCTTCCAACCCCACATCCTGGAGCTCCCAACTGGTTTGGGCAGAAATCGCCCACAATAACCTCCAGTTGTCCTCCACCGGTATGTCTTCCTTCGAATGCCAGAAGAGATTCCAGCCCCTGCTCTTCCCTGATCAGGAGATTGACGTCGGAGTTCCTGCTGCTGAACAGCCGATCCAGCGCTACAAGCGCACCTGGAGACGAGCCAGGCCTTCTCTGCTGCGAGCTCAGAAACAACATTATCAGCAGGCTGATTGGCTCCGTTGATAGGTAAGGCCATTCAAGCCAGGAGAGGAGGTCTGGTTGGCATCAAGGGATCTTCTCCTGAAAGTCGAAAACTGGAAATTGGCACCGCGCTACGTGGGACTGTTTGTAGTGGAAAAGGCTGTACACAAGGTGTCCTATAGATGCATCTACCAGCATCACTGAAGATCCATCTGGTAATCCATGTTTCCCAGCTCAAGCCGGTTACTACCTCTCCCCTGGCCCCAGTCAGCCCACCTCCCCCTCTGGTAGGTGGTTCCCTTGTCAGTGCCTCCTGGCATCTCGCTGGGTACATGGAAATGTCCAGTACCTTGTGGACTGGGAAGGGTATGGGCCAGAAAAACATTCTTGGATCCTGGTGAAGAACATCTTGAACAAGTCACTGATCCGGGACTTCCTGCGGATACAGATCTGTGGCGCCTCAGGAGCTGTGCCGAGGGAGGGGGGCCCTGTCACAACCACGGACTCTGCTGTAGGGTCTACACGCCCCTGCAGGTGGGTTGCACAGCAGATTCTGCACTTATACTTGAGAATATGTACCTATCAGCAAATTATTATTTCATTATGATGTCTTTAACTTCCTTTTTGTTGTAGTGTTTGTTGAGACTTGAGCAAAGCACAGATGCCTGCTTGCATTTGGCCCTGCCTGAGAAAGTAGACTGTTGAGTCGAATGACACTGAAGACGAGTGGTATTTGTTTTATATTCGGATATTTCTTTCAGCTGCAGTGTTGGCATCTAGTTTTCCGTTTGAGTTTTAGTTAACAACCCTGTTTGGCCGCGCGTTATTGTTTTGTCCCCATTAAAATACCGCATTAAAATCTGTGAACGATCGACCCGCTTCAGTGTCTCTCTCTCTGCACTTGGGCCATATCCAAACGTACTGTGACACTTGCCCCTTTACCTTAAGCACTCAAATCAATTCCAGTTCATTGCACACTACCCGATCCAAAATAACTGATCCCTTCGTGGCTTCAACTTCCGAGCTGCTTTAAAAACCTTCTTGTAGGGAATTCCAGAAAATCCCCCTCTAGGCATTCAGCACCTACCTGATTTTCCCAATGTACCTGCACATTGAGATCCCCCATGATTATTGTAACATTACCCTTTTGGCATGCATTTTCTATCTCCCAATGTAACTTGTAGGCCACATCCTGACTACTGTTTGGGAATTTGTATACAATTCCCATCAGAGTCTTTTTACCCTTGTTGTTCCTCAGCTCTACCCACAATGATTCAGCACCTTCTGACCCTATGTCACCTCTTTCTAATGGTTTTCTTTATCAACAGTCATGCCTCCCCCTCCGCCTTCCTGATGTGTATCCTTAGACATTAATCTTCCTGCCATATTCTTTCAGCCATGATTCAGTGATGCCTACAACATCATACATGCCAATCTGTCACTGTGCTACAATTTACCTACCTAGTCAGAATCAGAAACAGAATCAGCCTTATTATCATCTGCATGTGGCATGAAATTTGTTAATTTAGCAGCAGCCATTCAATGCAATACATAATATAGAAAAAAAATCAATTACAGTATATGTATTCTGTATACTGCATGCATTCAAATATAACCCCTTCTGTCCTGTATTGACTTTTTTCGATTTTGTCCAGCTTCCACATTGCAACTCATCCTGTTGACTGCAATTTTGCCCTGTTGTCAGTCTTTCCTTGCTAGCAGTCTCACTCCACACTGCCTCTGTTTGTAAACCAGCTACCTCATCCTCAGCATGATCACTCTGGTTCCCATCCCCCTGCCAATTTAGTTCAAACCCTCCTAACAACTCCAGCAAACATGACCACAAGGATATTGATCCCCCTCTGGTTCAGGTGTAACCCATCCCTTTTGTAAAGATTATACCTTCCCCAGAAGAGATCCCAATAATCCATAAATCTGAACCCCTGCACCAGTTCTTCTGTGAAATCATCCTATTTTTAGTTTCACTGGCATGTAGCACAAGCAGCAATCCAGAGATCACTACCTGGGAGGTCCTGCTAATCAGCATCCTATCTGGTTTCCTAGAATCTCTCTTCAGGACCTCCCCACCTTTCCTACTTGTGTCTTGGTAGCTATGTCATTAGGAAGGGGCATGTTGATATTCTAGCTCTTGTCAACACCTCTTCCTTCTGAATATTGACGTCTTGAGAAATATTATGGTAAATAAGTCTCCAGGGCCTGATGAAATCTATTCCTGGATATTGAGAGTGTTAGAGATTACTGTGCTTTGACAGATCTTTGAATCCTCTTTAGCAACAGGTGAGGTCCCAGGACATAGTCAATGTTGAAGCCCTACATGAGTGGTAGAGAAATTATTGGAGAAGATCCTTAGGGGTAGTATTTACATAATTCCCGGTCAAGATGGCGCCTGTGTACAACACTCCTTCGGTCATCATCTTCTGGTTAGATCATGAAACCAGATATTTCACTTCTTTTATGTCTCTTATGTTTGTTTTTCATCTTGAATGAGATTCTGGAGCTGGAGCCTCTGATTTGCAGTTTGGATTTCGTTTGGGTGTTTCAGCACTTCACAGTCTTCAGGAGGATTCTGTGTGGCAGAGACAGTGTGTGCAAAACTCTTGACAAGAAGGCTGCAGGGTGCAAACCAATTAAAGCTTTCATTGTTCGCTGATTAAAGCAATGAGGGAGATTGAAACATCGAGGTGAGTGTCAATGGTGAGCCCTGGCTGCCTGCTTTCTAATCGCTGATGAGCTGTGCTGCTGGAGAGCAGGAGTCTGCCTTTTGATCACTGGCACCGTACAGAGACAGGCCTATTGCTCTGCCTGCAGAACGTTACCCAGGTTTTCTGCATTTTGGATGTGGACTTGTACTACAGACTTTTTTGTCGTGTAGTCTTTTTATATTCTGCGTTTTTTCACCCAATCTTCCTTTGTTTGTGTGGTGGAGGAGGACTATTCCATCTTTGTTCATTTTTTTTGTGCGGGGGGTGACGATCATGCTGCTGTTCTTGATTTCACGGCTATCTGTAGAAGAATTTCTGAGTTGTATACTTTGAAAATAAATGAACCTTTGTACCTTTAATTTTGGAAAAACATAGAATAGCTAGCATAGTAACTCAAAGGTTTCAAAGGTACATTTAGTGTCAGAGAAGTGTATACAATATACATCCTGTTTTTCTTTGTGTTTTTATATATACATCCTGAATTGCTTTTTCTTCGCAACCATCCACGAAAGAGGAGTTCCCCTAAAGAATGAATGACAGTCAAATGCTAGAACCCCAAAGTCCGCCCCCAGCTCCAAATGAAAACAGGTCTTTATAAAGTGATCTAAATTAGTTAAAATATAAAACACAAAATAATTGAATGCAAAAGCATTCACTGCCTTCAAGTCAGTATTTAGTAGATGCACCTTTGGCAACAATTACAGCCTTGAGTCTATGTGGATAGGTCTTGATCAGCTTTGCATATTTGGACACTGCAATTATTCCCCATTCTTTACAAAACTGCTCAAGCTCTGTCAGATTGCATGGAGATCATGAGTGAACAGCCCTTTTCAAGTCCAGCCACAAATTCTCAATTGGATTGCGGTCTGGACTCTGACTTGGCCACTTCAAGACAATTAAAATTAACTTTGTTGTTTTTAAGCCATTCCTGTATAGCTTTGGCTTTATGCTTGGTGTCATTGTCTTGCTGGAAAACAAATCTTCTCCCAAATCGCAGTTGTCTTGCAGTCTACATCGGGTTTTCCTCCAGGATTTCCTTGTATTTTGCTGCATTCATTTTACCCTCTACCTTCTCAACCTTCCAGGCCCTGCTGCAGTGAAGCATCCCCACAGCATGATGCTGCTGTCATCATGCTTCACAGTAGGGATAGTGTGTTTTAGATGATGTGCAGCAAATGCAACGTTAGCATTCATTTCAAGAGGACTAGAATATAAATGCAAGGATGAGGCTTTATAAAGCACTGGTGAGGCCTCACTTGGAATATTATCAACAGTTTTGGGCCCCTTATCTAAGAAAGGATGCACTGACACTGAAGAGGGTTCAAGAGGTTTGCAAAAATGATTCCGGGATTGAACAGCTTGTCATACAAAGAGGATTTGATGGATCTGAGCCTGTATTCACTGGAATTTGGAGGAATTAGGGATCACCTAATTGAAACCTATCGAATATTGAAAGGTTTCATTACAGTGGATGTAGAGAGGATGTTTCTTGTGGTAGGGGAATCCAGGACCAGAAGACACAGCCTCAGAATAGGGGGGCATTCTTTTAGAATGGAGATGAGGAGGAAATTACTCAGTCAGAGATTGGTGAATCTATGGAATTCATTGCCACAGGCAGTTGTGGAGGCAAAGTAATTGGGTATATTTAAGGCAGAGGTTGATCAATTCTTGATTAGTCAGGGCATGAAGGAATATGGGGAGAAGGTAGGAGATTGGGGCTGAGAGGAAAAATGGATCAGCCATGATGGAATGGTGTAGCAGACTCAGTGGGCCAAATGGCCTAATTCTGCAGCTATATCTTATGGTCTTATGACCTTACAGAGTTTAGGAAGCAGTAAGTCTGCAGAAGGACTTGGATAGATGAGGAGAATGAGCAAAGAAGTGGCAGATGTAGCAAGGTGTATGGTCATGCACTTTGCTAGAAGCAATAAAGGCAGAGACTATTTTCTACATGGGAGAAAATGCAGAAAATAGAGGTGCAAAGGGACTTCAGAGTCATAGTGCAGGATTCCCTAAAGTTACTGTGAATGCTGAGTTGGTAGTGAGAAAGGAAGTGTAATGCTACATTCATTTTGAGAGGACTAGAACGTAAAAGTAAGGATGTAATGCTGAGGCTTTGTAAGGCATTGGTCAGATCACAGCTGGAATATGGCGAGTAGTTTTGGCCCCTTATCTGTGAAAGGATGTGCTGGCTTTGGAAGGGATTCAGAGGAAGTTCACAAGAATGATCCCAGAAAATAAAGGGTTAATATACAGTATGAGGAGCCTTTGATGGGTTGAGCATGCAGGTGCAAGGCGAAGTCAGGGTGCGGTCAAGGCCAACTTGAGGTGAGTGGGCTGAAATGTGGTGGCAGGTCCAGGCCCAGACAGGGCCTGGGTCTCAGAGCACGGAATGACCTGATGCTTGGAGGATTTAAACACCGGGCCAATGGATTGAAAAGGTAGGGTGTTGGAACCAGAGGCAATGATCGAGCCAGTTGTACTTGCTGCTTCACGATGTTTACTCTCTATGTGCATTGCTCTGCTGATCTGGAATACCTGATTATTAAGTGCAGACCTTTTTATCAACCACGAGAGTTTACATGCATCATTGCTGTTGCACTTTATGTACCACCGGATGCTAATGCTAAAGTAGCCATGAAGGACCTCAGTGCCGCTATTAGTGAGCTACAGACATTGCATCCAGATGGAGCCTTTATTGTTGCTGGGGACTTTAATCATTGCAACCTATGTACCGTGCTTCTAAGATTTTACCAAAATGTATCATGCACCACAAGGGGAAATAAAACCTTAGATCATGTCTACACAAATGTGGCTGACGCTTACAAAGCCACTACCCTCCCCCACCTGGGACAGGCCGACAATCTTTCATTGTTTCTGCTTCCCAAGTATAGCCCGGTCATTAAGCGTGTGAAACCCACAATGAAGACTATTAAGATCTGGCTGGAGGGTGCTGACTCTGTTCTTCAGCACCAATTCCAGCACACAGACTGGAGTGCATTTGCTGCCCATGCCACCACAGACTCTCAGATTAACATTGACTTACATACCAACTCTGTCCTTGAGCACATCAACAAGTGTGTAGATAGAGTGACATCACAAAAACAAATAAAAGTTTTTCCCAATCAGAAACCATGGATGAACAGAGAAGTTCACCTCCTGCTCAAAGCCAGAGATTCAGCCTTCAGGTCTGGAGACCGGGAGGCTTACAGCTCAGCCAGGGCCAACCTGAGGAGGGGAATCTCTCAGGCTAAACACACACAAACAGAGGATCGAGGAGCATTTCAACTCCTCGGACCCCCGGCGCATGTGGCATGGTATACAGGTCATTACAGACTTCAAACCACCTAGTACTGTGCCCCCTTCCAGCTCTGTTTCCCTCCCTGATGAGCTCAATTACTTCTACGCTCACTTTGACTGAGGGAACAAGGACGTCACCCTCAAAGTGGATCTCCCACCTGGTGAACTGCCTCTCTCACTTTCCACCTCCGATGTTTGCGCCACCCTGAGCAGGGTGAATGTACGGAAGGCAGCTAGTCCAGATGGAATACCTGGCCGTGTGCTCAGAGTCTGTGCAGGGCAGTTGGCCAGGGTCTTCACAGACATTTTCAATCTGTCCTGGCACAGGCAGATGTCCCCACAAGCTTCAAGATTGCCACCATCATGCCAGTGCCAAAGCATTCCACTGCCATGGGCCTGAATGACTTCCACCCAGTTGCACTCACCCCCATCAGTGCAAAGTGCTTTGAGAGGCTGGTTCTATCACATCTGAAATCCTGTCTGCCTACTACCCTGGACCCCCATCAATTTGCCTATCGCACCAACAGGTCTACAGAGGACACCATCTCCACGGCACTTCTTTCTGCCCTGACCCACCTGGACAGCCCTAACTCTTACGTCAGAATGCTGTTCATTGACTTTAGTTATGATTATGATTATGAGGACACGCGGTCCCCTTTTATTGTCATTTAGTAATGCATGCATTAAGAAATGATAAAACGCTTTTTCCAGAATATCACGAAAACACATGATAAACCAACTTAAAAACAAAAACCACATAATTATAACATATAGTTTCAACAGTGCAAACCAATACCGTAATTTGATAAGAACACACTATAGCACAGTAAAAGTCTCAAAGGCTCTTGAAAGTCCCATCATCTCACGCAGACAGTAAACCTCCAGCGCCGCCAACTTGCCAATGCAGCATCCTGGAAGCATCCGACCACAATACGACTCCGAGTCCGTCCGAAAACTCCGAGCCTCCAACCACCTCTTCGACACCGAGCACCGAACACTGAGCACCACCTCTGCCGAGCGCTTCGACCCCGGCCCTGGCAACAGGCGATATGCAAAGCCGAGGATTTGGGGCCTTCGTCTCTGGAGATTCTCGATCGCACAGTAGTAGTGGCAGCGAAGCAGGCATTTCAGAAGTTATTCCAGATGTTCCTCTGTTCTTCTCACGGCTGTCTCCATCAAATCCGGATTGTGCACGGCCCTCTAGTTACACATAATCGATATTCATTTGGAATGGCCGTGCACGCTGCGTCGCGCCGCCATCTTCTCCTCCCTCCAATTCCGCATTCAATACTGTGATCCTCTCCAAGTTGATCGGCAAACTTCACCAGCTTGGTATCAGCTCATCCGTCTGCAATTGGACCTTGGACTTTCTGACTAACAGACCTCAATCTGTTAAGTTAGACAACCTCTCCTCCTCCATTCTCACCCTGAATACCGGCGTGCCTCAAGGCTGTGTGCTG
Organism: Mobula birostris; assembly: GCF_030028105.1. Classification (NCBI taxonomy): domain Eukaryota; kingdom Metazoa; phylum Chordata; class Chondrichthyes; order Myliobatiformes; family Myliobatidae; genus Mobula; species Mobula birostris. Next base: position 97,095,450 of record NC_092373.1, read on the forward strand.
AGCCCTTCTGTACTCCCTTTTCACCTATAATTGCGTTCCTGTACACGGTTCTAACTCCATAATCAAGTTCGCAGACAACACCACGGTGGTTGGCCTGATCAGAAGGGATGACGAGATGGCCTACAGGGACAAGGTCCAGTACGTGTTGTGCTGGTAAAAACCTGGCCCTTAACACCCAGAAGACCAAGGAGATTATTGTGGAGCAGGCATGCTAGGAGCTACACTCATGTCCCTACCTACATCAATGGAGCTGTAGTGGAGCATGTATCAAGCTTCAAGTTCCTTAGTGTCCACATTTTTGATGATCTCACCTGGTCCCTGAACTCCTCCACCCTGATCAAAAAGGCGCAACAGCACCTTTATTTCCTGCAGAGCATCAAGAAAGCTCACCTCTGTCCCAGGATACTGACGGACTTTTACCACTGTACCATTGAGAGCATACTCACCAACTGCATCTCAGTGTGGTATGGCAATTGTTCCGTATCGAACTGCAAAGCACTCCAGTGGGTGGGTGCCCAGCTGATTATCGGCACCCAATTGCCCACCATTGAGAACATCTACCATAAACGCTGCCTGGGCAGGGCGAAAAGCGTTATCAAGGATGCATCTCACCCTAACCATGGACTTTTTACTCTCCTCCCATCCGGTAGGCGCTGCAGGAGCCTCTGCTCCCACACCAGCAGGCACAGGAAGAGCTTCTTCCCTGAGGCTGTGACCCTGCTGAACCTCACATCACAGCGCTAAGCAGTATTGCACCCATATTGTACTGTCTCAGCACTTTTATATTTGTGTACTGTAGCACTTACTTTTTATTCGCAGTTATTTTGTAAATAACACTATTCTTTGCATTTCTGGTTAGATGCTAAATGCATTTCATTGGTTTTGTATCTGTACTTGGCACAATGACAATAAAGTTGAATCTAATCTATTTGCTCAACTGAGGCTGAGGCCTGCTCTGTGCTTCATATCTGAGGGCTCGCTTTTGTTTGAAATGCTATTTGCTTACTTTTATTGTTTGCACAGTGTTTTTTCTCTGCATATTGGGTGTTTGTCAGTCTTCTATTTTCATTGTTTTTGGGTTTCTTAGTTTTGTGGCTGCCTGTAAGGAGACCAGTCTCAACATTGTATTATGTATTCATACTTCGAACTTGCTGGAGCTCAGAAGAATGAGAAAGGATCTCATTAAAATTTAGTGAATATTGAAGGCCTGCATAGAATGGACATGGAGCGGATGTATCCTATACTGGGGTGGAGTCTCAGAATACAAGGATGCCCTTTAAGAACAGAGGAGGAATTTCATTAGCCAGTGGGTGATAAAGCTATGGAATTAATTGTCACAGATGGCTGCTAAGGCAAAGTCATTGCATATATTTAAAGCAGAAGTTGATGGGTTCTAGATTAGTAAGGGAGTCAAAGGCTGCAAGAGGCAGGAGAATGGGGTTGAGGAGGATTATTAATCAGCTATAATAGAATGGCAGGAAAGCCTTGATGGGCCTAAATGGTCCAATTCTATTCCTATGGACATCTCCACATCGGTCTATTCCTCTTATTATCTTGTACACCTTTATTAAGTCATCGCTCATCCTCTTTTCCCGCAAAGAGAAAAGCCATAGTTTGCACACCTATCTTCATAAGACTTGGCTTCCATTTCTGGCAGCATGCTCGTGGAGTGCCATGGAAGGGTAGCGGTTAGTGCAATGCTATTACAGCTCAGGGTGCCAGAGTTCGGACTTCAATTCTGGTATTATCTAGAAGCAGTTGTATATCCTCCCATGGAATGTATAGTTTTCCCTGGGCACTTTCACAGGCCAAAGAAGCCAAAGGTAGGTTAATTGGTCATTGTAAATTGTTGCATGATTGGGTTAGGATTAAATCAGAGTTGTCAGGTGCGGCCTGAAGAGGCATGTTGTATTGCCAAATAAAATAACTGTCACCTGCAGCTTATCTAAAGCTTCCATATCTGGCAGCCTTGAGGAATCTTTGGATGTGTACCACAAGATCCCTCTGCTCCTCCACACTACCAAGAATCCTGTATTCTGCCTTCAAATTCAACCTTCGAAAATGAATCACTTTACACTTTTCCAGGTTGAACTTCACCTGTCAATTTTCAGCCCTGCTCTGCATCCTTTCAATATCCCTCTGCAGCTTACAACATCCCTGAACACTCTCCTCAAATCCTCCAATCTTCATGTCATCTGTAAATCTTACCAACCAATCCTTTCCTTTCTTGTCCAAGTTATTTAGAAAACACACACAGAGCAAAAGTCTCAAAGATCACTGTGGAACATCATTGGTCACTGACCTCCAGGAAGGATTCACTCTACCAGCCTCTGCCTTCTACGTGAAAGCCAATTCTGTGTCCACAAAACCAAGTTGCCTTGGAAACTCTGCCTTCCAAATTTCTGAAGAAGCTACTACAGGAAATGTATTCAAACGCCTTACTAAAATCCAAATACAGTATACAACCACCATATGATAGATTTGATAGAAATATATAAAATTATGAGTGGTACAGATAGAGTAAATGCAAGCAGGCGTTTTTTCAGTGAGGTTGGGTGAGGCTATAGAGGTTAAGAGTGAAAGGTGAAATGAGCTGTCAGCATAAGTGGTAGATGTGGGTTCAATTTTAACACTTAGGAGAAGTTTGGAGGAGTATGGTATCTGTGCAGGTCAATGGGACAAGACGGAGTAGTTCAACACTAACTAGATGGGCCGAAGGGCCTGTTTCTGAGCTTTACTGCTCTATGACTATGACTCTATCCACTTCTCTACCTTCATCAATGTGAGTTATTACAACTTCAAAGAATCCAGTCAGGCTTATGAGGTATAATGAGACTATGCTTCTCCAATAATTTGCCTACAACTAAAGTAAGACTCATCAGTCTGTAATTCCCAGGAATAACATTTCCTATCCTCCTATCATCTGGTACTACTCCTGTCTCCCTCACACAGGTTAATATTGAAGCAAAATATTTATTAAGGACCTCCCCATCTTCCCTGACTCCAGGCATGCTTGCTCTACTGTACCTGATCAGTCCTACCCTCACTCAAACCTCTTCCTATTCTTCACGTATGTGTAGAATGCCTTGAGGTTTTCCTTAGTCATACTCACCAAGGCCTTCTCATGCCCGCTTCTGGCTATCCTAAGTGAATTTTTCAGCATCTTCCTAGCTACCTTGTAATCCTCTAGTCTAGACCCTTATCTGATCCTTGCTTCCGGAACCTGAAATAAGCTTCTTTCATCTTCTTGACTTGATGTTCCACATCTCTTGTCAACCATGGTTCTTTTATCCTGTGCCTGTCATAGGAAGGAAAAGAGAGGAAGTCCAGAAGAGAGAATTTAGAGAACTAGGTAGAAAGCTAAAAAGCAGACCTCCAGGGTAACAATCTCTGGATTGCTGCCTATACCGTAAAGCAATGCGGGCAAGAATGGGATGATCTGACAGATGAAGACATGACTGGGGAACTGGTGCAAGGGCAGCATCCTTGTTGAGGGGAGGATTTAAACTAATTTGGCAGGGGAATAGGACTGAGGATAGTAATGTTCATTTACAAATATAGGTAGTGTATACTGAGACTGTCAGGAAGCACAAGCAGATAACAGGGGAAAATTGTAGTCAGTTGGATGAGTTGCAATGTAAAAGGGGGACAAAATTAAAATTGGGTGTCAAATACATGACTGAAGTTATTATATATGAATGCACACAGCATAGGAAATAAGGTAAATGATCTTGTAGTACATCGATACATCATTAAAGACCCCTCACACCCTCTCCATGAACTATTTGTTCTTCTGCCATCAGGCAAATATTAAAGGAGCATCAAAACAAAACCACAAGGCAGTTTTCTCCCACAGGCAGTCAGACTGCTCTACCAGACTCTGCTTTGGACACTTTTAACTTGCACTGGACACTTATAACTTGATTTTAACTGACATGTGGCTGTTGTGTTTTACTATTTATTGTTATGTTTATTATTTAGTGTTGCGTTTGTTATGCTATGATTGCACTGCTCCTGGGAAATGCTGTCTCATTCTGCCCTGCAGAGTACGGTTAGAATGACAATAAAATTTTTTGAATCTTGAATCTTGATGTTGTGGGTATCACAAAGTCATGGCTAAAAGACGATTGTAGCTGGGAGTTTAATATCCAAGGATACACAAGCTAGTGAAAGGAAAGACGGGTAGGCAGAGGAGGAGGAGTGGCTCTGCCGGTAAAAAAAAATGTCAAATCTTTCAAAAGAGGTAAATAGGATTAGATGATGTTGAATTCTTGTGGGTAGAGTTAAGAAACCGCAAGGATAGGAAAATCCTGATGGGAGTTATTTACAGACCTCCAAATAGTAGCCAGGATGCAGTTTACAAACTCCAGTGGGAGATAGAAAAATCACATCAAAAAGGCAATGTTATATTAGTCATTGGGGATTTCAATATGCAGATAACTGGAAAAATTAATTTGATGCTGGAACCCAAGAGAGAGAATGGAATGCCTCAGAGATGGCTTTTTGAAGCAGATTGTGGCTGAGCCTACTAGGGGAACAACAATTCCAGATTGGGTGTTGTGTACTGAACCAGATATGATTAGGGAGTTTAAGATAAAGGAATCCTTCAGAAACAATAATTATGATTCACGCTGCAATTTGAAAGGAAGAAGCTAAAGTCAGTGGAATAAGGAATTGCATAGGCATGAGAGAGTTGCTGGTCAAAGTTGATTGGAAAGGAATGAAAAGGGATGATGCCAGACCAGCAGTGGCTTGAGTACTTGGGAGCAACTTGGAAAGCACAGGATAGATACATCCCAAAGAAGAAGAAGTATTCTAAAAGCAGGATGATACACCAGTGGCTGACAAGGGAATTCAATGCCAATAGAAAACCAAAATAGTGGGCATTTAATAGAGCAAAAAATAGTGGTAAATTTGAAGATTGGGAAGCTTTAAAAAAGCTGAAGGCAACTGAACAAAAGCATGGGGGGGAGAGATGAAATATGAAGGCAAGTAGCCAATAACATCAAAAAAAAATGCTAGTTTTTTTTCCAAAGGAAAAAAGGCAAGTGTAGATATTGGGCCTTTGGAAAATGATGTAGGAGAGATAGTAATGGGGTACATGGAAATTGTGGATGAACTGAATAAGTATTTTGTATCAATCTTCATCATGTAAGACACTAATAGTATGCCTGAAGCTTAAAAGTGTCAAGTGAGTGCAGTTGCTAGGGAGATTGAAAGGTCTGAAATTAGTCACCTGGACCTGATGGACTACACCCAAGGGTTCTACAAGAAGTAGCTGAGAAAATGTGGAAGCATTAGTAACAATCTTTCAAGAATCAGTAGATTCTGGCATGATTCTACTCTTCCTGAAGGGAGAAAGGCAGCAGTAGAAAGGAAATTATTGGCGAGTTTGGAGGAGCATGATAAAATAGGTCAAAGTCAGCATTTTCCTCAAGGGAAAATCTTGCCTGACAGATCTTTTGGAACTCTTTGAAGAAATAACAAGTATGATAGACAAAGGAGAATCAGTGGATTTTGTGTACTTGGACTTCCAGGACTTTGACAAGGTGCCGCATTAGATAAACTCTAAACTAGGTAAGAGCCCATGATGTTACAGGAAAGACACTAGCATGGATAAAGCATTGGCTGATTGGCAGGAAGAAAGAGTGGGGATAAAGAGATCCTTTTCAGATTGGCAGCTGGTGCCTAGTGGTGTTCCACAGGTGTCTATGTTCGAAATTAGAAGAATTGGGGGGGGGGGGGGAATGTCATTGAAACCTATCAAATGTCGAAAGCCTAGAAAGAGTAGATGTGAAGAGGATGTTTCCTTTCGTGGTGTAGTCTACAGCCAGGGGGCACAGATTCAAAACAGAGGGGCATCCATTTTGAAGAGAAATGAAAAGGAATTGCTTCAGCCAGAAGGTGGTAAATCTGGAATACGTTGCCACAGGTGGCTGGAGGTCAGGTCATTATGTGCATTTAAGGCAGATGTTGGTAGGTTCTTGATTAGTCATGGCGTGAAAGGTTATTGGAGAAAGCAGGAGAAAGGGGTTGAGAGGGATATGGATCAGCCATGATGAAATAACAGAAGCTTCAATGGGCCAAGTGGCCTAATTCTGCTCCTTTGTCTTATGCTCAAAGTTTACAGAGGGCTGGATAAATGGCTGTTTGGGCAGTGGGATCTGTTTGTTTTATATAGAGCTCTGGGTCTTGTTTTGTGTGTACGTACATGTCTTGGTAATGGCATTCAGGATTTCTTGAAGGACTTCTTTAGAGTGTGCTGTGATAGCATTGTCATCCATATTCTGAATGTACATGATAGGAGTGGTGCTGATCTTGTTTTTGGTCTTAAATTGGTTGAGGTTGAAAAGTCTCTTGTCCATTCTATACAAGACTGGGATTCCCTGTGGTTAGTCTTGGCCAATGAGGTGAAGGATAGCAGCAATAAAGATGGAAAATAGGGTGGTCCCATCAGAATTACTGGCCCACCCATGCTATGGCAGCTCCATTTAAACACTTCGTTTTATGGTCCCTTGCCAAGTGCCTAATTACCCCACCCTCTTCGCTTTTTTCAAATATCCCTCCCACAATGATTTCTAACATTTTGCCATTTTCTTATTCTCATCTTGGCTCCAAATCCCAAAAGATCAGTTCTGAACACAGTGCTGACCTATGACAGATTGACTAAGTTAGGCAAATTCACTATACAAATCTTAGTAACACACACTACTTCCAGCATCTGCAGATTTTCTCGTGTTTGTTACACTCTATTTTCTCCATGTAGATAACAGGCCATTAAGTCATGAATGATAATTTTCCCTTTGTCCCAACACTCACTCAGACCACCTCTGAAATGAGACCGGAGGTAGAAGGCCTAATGTCTGTGAGTTTGAGATGGAGGCCAAGGACAGGAGACCCGTTTTGGGGCTGGGGGCTTGAGGGGATGGGAGCTGGGGAAAGGAGCTTTGTTGTTGTATTGTCATGTTCTGCTGTTGTTCTTGCTACTTGTATTATTCTGTGTTGTGTGTGTACTGAACATTATGGGCATGCTAAGTTGGCACTGGAATATGTGGTGACATTTGTGGGTTGCCCACAGCACTTCCTTTGATGTATTGGTTGTTAATGCTAACAAAATATTTCACTGTGTGTTTCGATGTACGATAAATACATCTGAATCAATATACTTTCACCTGGATCTTGAGAGAATGAGAGCAAAGAAAGGTAGAAATATTCACCTGTTGCTGCTCAATGACCCTCCTCCCCAAAGCACTGTCATCGATCAAAACACCGCACTCTGAGCCCTGCATCCATGGAAGGAAAGGGACAGTCAATATTTCAAGTCAAGATCCTCCATCTGGAGTTACTCAAACATCGACAGCTTATTTCCCTCCACACACTGCCTGAACTGCAGAGATACCTCACCACTTGTTTGTTGAGACTCACCTGAAATGGTGACTGTCCATTTAACTCCATCGATGTCCAGTCTGTTTGCTGCTTCCTAAGGTAGATGGGCACTTAAATGCTAGTAAAGACACAAGGGGGCTCCAGGGTTGTGCCAATGATATTTGATAGTTTTACTTAAAGCAGATAGGACTAAAATACTTCAAATCTATTTCAATTTTTCAATAAGGTTGCTATTTAAATAAGATAATATTCTGTTGTATCAGGAGGTTACCTCTGCTTTAATAATTCATATCCTTTGCATTTTACATTGTACAAAGATGAACATTACTTGGTAAACAGTAAACAATTGAATTTTGGAAAATACATACAAAGTTTGGATTTACAAAGCAAGGTTTTGAACCTGTTATCCAAATCACCTCGTACCATAAAAGTTTTCCATACTGAAGCTGGTTAGTGAATTACCATGCAGTAATTGGTTGGTCAGGAAGTGCTAAAATGTAAAATTACACCCATGTATCTAACGTTGAGATAAAAAAAAAAGTTTCATGTCCCATTGCCAAGCAGGTACCTCATCCATTTAAAAAAAATTCAGCCTCACAAGAGGGAAATAAATATTTGGAAATGCACGGAGGCTTAGGATTTCACAAGACACAGGAATGAACCTGGATTCTTGGGAATAAACCAAAGCTTTACTGCAGTGAAGTATCTGGCAAATTCTTCACAACTTCAGCAACATGTTGGTAGTAACAAAAAGGAGAAGCAGATATTCAAAGTGTTGTTCAAATGTGTTTCAGTCTTGAAAATCCCATTTCCCAAAGGAATAAGGCAATAGAAGCGAAGGAATACAGTGCAATGCTCTCCTGATATTGGGCCTTTCCAATCCTTTACATTTGGGTGCTCCAGGAACTTCAATTACTAACTCATTCAAGGAAACATGATACTGTACTATTATGTATGAGAACTCGATAATTCACAAAACAAATGATGAAAGTATTTCAAGGCACACTATTCAGAAAAATTATCTCCCCTACTTTTCCTTAATTTCTATCATTAAATCTGGTGTTAGTGTTGAAGAGTTCATATCTAATAAAAACCATGATTTCAGACATAGGCACCCAAGGCTGCGTGAAACTCAGTGAGACACTGAACCAGTTGCTGAAACTTGGGCCTCTCCTCCCGATCCAAGGCCCAACAGCAGGCCATCACTGCAAACCTGTGGAACAAGATCGAGAGTGTTAGATACACGGTGACATGTACAAGAGGCACAGCACAATCAGCTGGTCAGACTTATTGCACATCAGAGAAAAAAATATATAGCTAAAGTCAGATAAATAATAGGGCATATATCAATTATTGAACAATGAGATGTAAAGTGATCGCTGGCTCACATATATGATGTCATCAAGACAAAGCAATTAGATTTGTAACACATCAAACACTCATCACAAATTAGAAACATTGAGAGAATAAAGCAACCAACATTCGAACATAGAACAGATAGAGTAGGATATCTGAGAACAATTACTGAGAAAACATTGAAAGGCATAGAGACAAATTACATCAGACACAAGAAGAGACATTAAACATCCATATCACATATATAATGGAAGAGTAGTCAATGTTTGGGTTCATGAGAAAAGAGAGTGAAATGCTCAATTAGAAATAATGAAACAGAGACAGCCTTCACTCATCCAATATTAACACCAGACATTAATCATCTGGTACAGCATGCATGAGTCTGATATACACTACCGAGTTCGCTCCATGCTGTGTTATAGTACTGTGCAAAAGTCTTAGGCACTCTACACATATAACTTTTATTTTAGACTAGACAACAGGGTGACCCGTTGGGGCACCCTTTGAGAGAGGGGTTATGCAGTCTGATGTGACCAGAATGAACATTAATTTTCCTGAATGCTATTGGTATCGCTTTGCTTTGGAAACTGAAGTAGAAAACCTCAGTTTATTAAAGAAGAACGGCGCGTAGCAAAGCAAATATAACTGCTCCTCATTTAACCAAGGACAATTTTGATGGCATCATTTCTGGTTTATCTGCCACCCTTGTTCCTCTTGTTGTCATTTTGGAGACCTGCAGCCCTTTCATCCCCCATCTCTTCATCCCTTCTGCTGTTTGTTGTTTGTCTCTGATCCTGGAGACGTGCATGCCTTTCCTCCTCTGTCTCTTCTTCTCTCATTTTTTTTTGTCCTGACTCTTTGATCCTGGAGTCGTGCGGCCCTGGCCTCATCTGATTCTTGTTTTCTCCCTCTCCTTGCCACTTTCCGACGTTTGGCATCATCTCCTGACCATAATGTCCCCCTTCTCTTTCCACACGGCATAATTTGGCTGACCATTATTTTTACTCTAATGCTGGATAGAAGATACGAAGCACTAACGTCAAAGGATGCTGATTATTTTTGATGATGTGGTTGGCACTCTCCTAAGTGGACGTGATATAGGCACTGCTGTCCTTTGACTCCAGCAAAAGGTTTTATGGATGTCTCGAAGTACGTTATTACAATAAGGTTTAATTATCTCTTATTGATGGGTGACAGTTAGATCTGTCCCAATCCTGCACATGCTGATGGTGATTAGCAGAATGTGACCCTTCGAAATACAGCTGCCCTGCCCTTTTGCTCCAGTAGGTGTCGTTGCTGAGGCTGGCCGTGCGCATGCGTCGGGCTGTCGCGTCCTGACAGACAGAGCATGAGAGTTTTAGTAGTATGTAGATGGTTATTTTTGTGTTCTCCATTAGTGTGCCAGTAGAAAAGAGCAAACTTTAGATTTCCAACTATTCATCTTCAAAAAAATTAAATATTACAGAGAAACTTCTGTATTTTGTTAAAGAAAGTAACATATTAAGTAATAGAGCACTTTTCAAATAAAAACAATTACCTTGTAGGTATCTAGCCCAGTGCATAATTAAACAAAGATAACAAACATAATGACATAGTGAGGAGAATGAATCAGAATCAGGTTTAATACCACCAGCATATGTCATGAAATTTGTTGACCTTGCTGCAGCAATAAAATAATAAAGAAAAAACATTATTTACACTGTGTGTGTGTGTGTGTGTGTGTGTGTGTGTGTGTGTGTGTGTGTGTGTGTGCGTGCGCGCACAGTAACACCTACCCCACTCCCCCCCCCATACCAGACGGTGATGCAGCCAGTTAGGTTGCTCTCCACGGTACAACTGTAGAAATTTGTGAGTTTTAGGTGACATACAAAATCTTTTTAAACTCTTGATGAAATATAGCCATGCCTTGGCTTCTTTATAGTTGCATCAATATGTTGGGTCAGAGATACTGACACCCACGTACTTGAAAATGCTCATTCTTTCCACTTCTGATCCCTCTATGAGGACTGGTGTGTGCTCCTTCAGCTTACCGTTTCTGAAGTTCACAATCAGTTCTTTGGTCTTCCTGACATGGAGTGCAAGATTGTTACTGCGACACCACTCAACTAGCTGATATATCTTGCTCCTGTATGCCCTCTTGTCACCATCTGAATTTCTGCTAACAATAGTTGCATCATCAGCAAAATTATAGATGGCATTTGAGCTGTGTCTGGGTATAGAAAGAGTAGAGAAGTGGGCTAAGCACACATCCTTGAGGAGTGCCAGTGCTGATTATCAGCGAGGTAGAGATGTTAATTCTGCTCCACATAGATCGTGGCCTTCCGGATTGGGAAGCTGAGAATCCAGTTATAGAGGGAGATACAGAGGCCCAGGCTTTGGAGATTTTTGATCAGACCTGTAGAAATGATTGTGTTAAACAGCACCCTGACAAAGGTATTTGTATTGTCCAGGTGATCCAAGGACGTGTGAAGAGCCAAGAAGATTAGATCTACCTTAGAGCTACTGTGGCGATAAGACAAATTGCAGTGGGTCCAAGTGTTTGCTGAGACAGGAGTTAACTCAAGCCATAAACAACCTCTTAAAGCACTTCATCACCATAGATGTCAATGCTACAGGACGATAGTCCATTAACTGATTAACTGAGGAGGGAGAAGATGGCAGCGTGCGCGGCCTCTCCGGTGAATGGTATCTGTAATCTGTCAAGTAGGGGACCGTGCACAATTCTGATTTGATGGAGACGGACGTGAGAGTACGTTGGAACATCTGGAAAACTTCTGAAATGCCCGCTTCACTGCCGCTGCTACTGTGTGGTAACCGGAATCTCCGGAGCAGAAGGCCCCGAATCCTCGGCTTTGCTTGTTTCAGCAGCCGGAGCTAGGTTGAAGGCGCTTGGCAGAGGATGGCGCTTGGGAGGCTGTATCGGGGGGGCTGGTCGGAGGCTCTAAGTTTTCGGATGGACCGACTCAGTGTCCGCTGTGGTCGGCTGCTTCCAAGGCATCGGCAAGTTGATGGTGCCTGGAGGTTTATGGCAGGGAGTTTCTCCCTTTTGCCGCCTGCTATCGGGGACTCGGGAACTTTGAGACTTTTTTTTTACTGTGCCCACGGTTTGCTCTTCATCAAATTATGGTATTGCTTTGCACTGCTGTAACTATATGTTATAATTATGTGGTTCTGTCAGTGTTAGTCTTTGGTTTGTCATGTTTTCTGTGATATCACTCCGGAGAAACACTGTATCATTTCTTAATGTATGTATGCATTTCTAAATGACAATAAAAGAGGACTGAGTGTTCTCACAATCTAATCTAATCTAAAACTGAAACAGCCAGGCCTAAGAGGGATCAAAATGGGTGAAGTACAACCAAACTAAAAGGTGAGGGTGTGGCAGAAGTGACAGTTTAACCTTCAAATCAATTCTTACACCATGGCAAGAGTGAGCACAGGAACAACAAAAGGTGATCACCTGCTTCAGCAAGGTGTCTCCCAAGCAGAAATTTCATGGCAGATGGGAGTTTCTAAGCTCTTCTGTAGAAGCATAGGGCAATGCTGAGGATCAAAAACGAAGTGGTTGGCAATGGAAATTGAGAGCAACAGACAAGAGATACATCAAACTGACATCCCTTCTAAATTGGAAGAAGTCCAGTACTGCTATCAGCTCCGAACTCAGAAAAACTACTGGAACCCAGGTACACCCTGTACAGTTCAGAGAAGTCTTGTCAGAAGTGGTCTTCATGGAACAGTTCGCTCTACTACCTGTAGGGAGTTTGTATATTCTCCCTGTGCCCGTGTGGGTTTCCTCTGGAGTGCTTCAGTTTCCTCCCACAGTCCAGACACATAGGTTGGTAGGTTAATTGGTCATTGTAAATTATACAGTGATAAGGCTAAACTTAAAATGGGGGATTGCTGAGCAGTGTGGTTCGAAGGGCCGGATACAGCTATTCCATGTTGTATCTCAATCAATCACAAATAATAAGAATTGCTGCCAAAAAGCCACTTCTCAGAAGTGGAGCCAAAGCCAAGAGACTCAACACACAAAAACGCAAGGACTGGGTGCTGAATAATTGCAGCAAGTGCTCTGGACAATGTACCTAAGAGATCTGATGTTGTTTTAAAGTCAAAAAGCAGTCACAAGTAATAGTGATTTGATTTAGTGTGTCTGTTTACTGTTCTAATTTTTTTGAAGCTTAGAATCTTTTCATTTGATTACTTTTTGAAGTATTTTTGCTTTACTTAATTGTTTTACATGTGCCTAAGACTTTTGCGTAGTACTGTATATTTCAAATCAAGAGATCAATAAGGGCTTCCTTGGTTGGGGTTTCCTCGTTCTGGTTTTGCACTGTAGTGGTTCAATATAGGTGGTCCATCATCACCTCTGGCGGTGTACAACTTGTGTTAAAAATAATTGTTCCAGGCATCTCCTTTTGAACTCCCCCCATCTTGAATGCATGCTATTTAGTATTAGGTGTTTGATCCTGGAGAAAAGACACTTTTTATTTCTAGGCTTCTCATAATTATATAAGTTTCTATAAATTCTCCCTCAATCTCCATTGCTCCAGAGAAAATAACTCAAGTTTGACCTCCAACCTCTCCTTATAGTACTTCTTCTAATCTGGGCAGCATCTAGGCAAACTTCTTCTGCACCCTTTCCATTGCCTTAACATCCTTCCTATAATGGGATGACCAGAATTGAATACAATACTCCAGATGTGGCCTAACTTCCATTTCCCTATCACACTCACTCACCCATCCACCTGGGTTTCTTCTCTTCTGGCCCACTCTTCCCTAACTAGTTCCATCTGCCCATCACTTTCTACCACCTATCCTACCCTCACATGGCACGGCGAATAATCCTGAGATTATGACCAAGGAAGCAATATACCATTCTGGAGGCCACAGAAATGCTTATTTGTTCCTCCCAGCATTACTTTTGCCTGGACTTTTCCCTTCTTGCTGTGCATTAGAGCCAACTGCAGTGCCAACAAATTGGCTGATAAGAGGCCATACCCCTCAAAAGTATCTAAAATTATTCACTGTTGAGAGGGGAATGACCACAGGCTAGAATGAATCCAAAACTAACTTGGAAATAGGAGACAGGGCATAATGGCAGAGAACTGCTTTTGTGATTGTATGCCGGTGATTTCTGCCCCACAATGATCAAAGTTACAATATTTCCATTTGTAACATACGTGAATGACTTCGGTGTGAATGTTGGAGGCATGATCATAAGTTTGCAGATGGTTATGAAGACAGGCAGAACTGTTGATAGTCTAGAGGTTAGGCCAAAGCTTAGAATATATTGATGTGCTAGTGAAATGGGCAAAGTGAAGGATTGAAGTTAATCTAGACTAACGTGAGCTAACCCAAACATGAGAAAATCTGCAGATAATGAAATTCAAAGCCACACCCACAAAATGCTGGAGAAGGACAGCGGGCCAGGCAGAATCCATGTAAAAAAGTAAGCAGTTGACGTTTCGGGCTGAGACTCTTCATCAGGAATGGAAATAAAGAGGAGAAGTCACACTAAGAAGGTGGGGGAAGGGGAGGAAGAAGTACACGGTGGTAATTGATAGGGAGAGGGCAAGGCAGTGAAGTAAAGAGCTGGGAGGTTGATTGGTGAAATAGATTATATTTGCAGATGACACCAAGAGGAAGCGAGGAAGGCTATCTGGCTTGCAGATGGATCAGCTGGAAAAATGGGCTGAAAAATGACAGATGGAAATTAATGCAGACAAGTGTGAGGTTTTGCACTTCGGTAGGGCCAACCAGGGTAAGTCTTACACAGTGTTAGAGCACTGATGAGTGTGGTAGAACAAAGGGATTTTGGTATATGGGTCCATAATTCTTTGAAGGTACTATCACAGGTAGAGAGAGTCATAAAGAAAGCTTTTGGCACATTGGCTTTCATAGATCAATGTATTGCGTACAGGAGATTGAATGTTATGTTAAAGTTGTATAAGACAATAGTGAGGCCTAATTTGGAGTACCGAGTGCAGTTTTGGCCATTAACCTACAGGAAAGACATAAACAAGGTTGAAAGAGTAGAGAAAATTTACAAGAATGTTGCCAGGACTGGAGGACCTGAGTTATAAGGAAAGATCAAATAGGTTAGGACTGTATTCCTTAGAACAGTAGAAGATGAGAGGTTTGATAGAGGTATGCAAAATTATGAGAAGTATAGATAGGATAAATGGAAGCAGGCTTTTTTGCACTGAGGGGTGGGACTACAACCAGAAATCATGGATTAAGGAGAACATGAAAGGAAACATCTGCACTGTGAGTGTGGATTGAGCTACCAGCATAAGTGGTGCACGCAACCTCCGTTTCAACATTTAAGAAAGGTTTGGATAGATACATGGATGGTGGGGGTATGGAGGGCAATGGTTGTGGTGCAGGTTGACAGGAGTAGGCAGTTTAAATGGTTATAGAATGGACTAGATATGCTGAAGGGCCCATTACTGCCGTACTTCTATAAAGGGAATTACAGAGAGGAGTTAGCCAAAACTGATCAGAAAAGAACACTGGCAGGGACAACGGAAGAACAGCAATGGCTGGAATTTATGGAAACAACTTGGAAGGCCGAGGATATATAAATCCCAAATAGGAAGAAGTATTCCAAAGGCAAGATGACATAACCGTGGCTACCAAGAAAAGTCAAAGCCAACATAAAAGCCAAAGAAAGGGTGGAGCAAAATGCACTAAAGAGCAGCTTCTTTGAACATCTGTGGAAACAGCTTAATTTCTACCTTTAATGTCTCTTTTTTTTTTCTTTTCAAGGTGGATTGAGTTCTGTCGAAGTCCCTGACCTACAGCTGTACACAAACTTTGGTTCTTTATGGCAATGGTTCTCGCTCCCACGGCTCACCACCAACTGGTTACTTTTTTAATATCCCAAGGACGCGGTCTAGAAGACAAGTGCGTCCTCGAGTTATGAGGCTCTGCAGCCCTGGGGGCGACTCGATTCTATGCTGGTGTCGCCGTAACTGAAGCATCGCAGGAGAAGTAGAATATTGGGACCAGCGGATCAGTTGTCTGAGGTTTCTGTACCCAATGAATTGCTCTCTCCCTGTCTCGTTTGTTGATGGGGAACAGCTTGTTGCCAATTCCCAAGTCACAGGGGAAAAAAATGGCACACTTTAACAATATAATCAACAAGCGTTTGTAAGTCTCCCCTCTCACTGTATGACACCTCTCTGCCCACTTATTAGAAAGGGGGGGGGGAGAGAGAGAGAGAGAGAGAGGGAGGGAGGGAGGGAGAGAGGGAGAGAGGCAGAGAGATGAATTGTATGTCAAATTGTTAGGTGAATTAGTTTTTGTTGTACTGCAGATCATGGTCTTTCGTGGGGACTTCGCTTTTGCTTCCTTGGTGGGTAGAGGCTTTTTGCTGAAGTGGGGTGTGGAGAAGGTCGATGCTTTGCTGCTGCTTGTGCATTGGGGGGGGAGTATAGGGGGCTTTGGGGTACCCTTCTACTATCATGAATATCTGCAAATAACAAGAATTTCAGATTGTTTATTATATACTTTCTTTTCTATTAAATTGAACTATTGAACTATAACAGAGTTAATTAGTGGGAAGTTAGAGGACTGGGAAACCAACAGAAGGCAACTAAAAATGTGAAAACTTTACCAAAAGTTTCTTTAGATACATTAAGTGTAAAAGAGAGATGAGAATGGAAATCGAATAGTTGGAAAACAATGCTGGAGAGGTAGTTGTGGGGAACAAGCAAATGGCACATAAACTAAATAAGTATTTTGCATCAGTCTTCACTGTTGAAGACACGAGCAGTTTGGTGGAAATTCCAGGTGTCAGGGGTCATGAAGTGTGTGAGGATACCATTACCAGCGAGAAGGTTCTTGAGAAACCGAAAGGTCTGAAGGTACGATCTTGAGCAGATGGTGTACACCCCAGTGTTCTGAAAGAAGTGGCTAAAGAGATTGTGGAGGCATTAGTAACGATCTTTCAAGAATCACTAGTTTCTGGAATGGTTCCTGAAGACTGGAAAATTGAAATGGTATTTCAATCTTCAAGAAGGGAGAGAGGCAGAAGAAAGGAAATTATAGGTGAATTGGTCTGATCTCACTGGCTGGGAAGATGTTGGAGTTGATTGTTAAGGATGTGGTTTCGGGGAACTTTGGATGTGGTTTGATGGCTCTGGCCCTGTATTCACTGGAATTCGGAAAAATGAGGAGTGACCTAATTGAAACCTGTTGAATGTTGAAAGGCCTGGTTAGAGTGGATGTGGAGAGGATGTTTCCTACAGTAGGAGAGTCAAGGACAAGACAGCCTCAGAATAGAGGGGTGTCCTTTTAAAATGGAGGTGAGGAGGTATTTCTTTAGCCAGAGATCAGTGAATCTGTGGAATTCGTTGCCATAGGTGGCTCTGGAGGCCAAGACTGTGTATATTCAAGGCAGAGCTTGATAGATTCTGATTGGTCAGGGCGTGAAGAGATACGGGAAGAAGGCAGGGGAGGAAAAATGGATGATGAAATAGTGGTGTAAACTTGATGGACCAAATGGTCTAATTCTGCTCCTTTTTATGTTATTTAAACAAATAAAAAAACGTGCCATGCAACTTACAGTTCATCTGGGCAGTTGATTGGCTGGGCTATTCTATATCCATCCTTTAGATAAGCTGCCATCTCGAAAGGATCAATATCGACATATGGCGTCTGTCCCAGGGTCATTAGTTCCCACAGTGTAACACCAAATGCCCACTTAAAGAAAAACAAAAGAAGAATTATTAGGAAAGGCTGACCATGGTTTCCACGACAATTCAAGAACTCCAGGTTCACAATAAACAATCTTGGAATCTGATCAGATTGACTAGCAAACTTTCTGTGCCAAATGCATTAATATGCCTCCTGTACACAAATAGGAAACCCAGCCATAATCTCTTTCCTCATCCGTGAATATAATGATTGTATTTCCTAAATTGCCATTGACAGGTGCTCCACTTGGCCTTATCATTTCCTAAAATCATGTTCAGCAATGTCACTTCATTGTTGGAAAACATCAAAAAAGTGAAAGAGAATCTGGTATTTATTTGTTAGATCAAAAACGTTTTCTTGAACATACAGCACTCCTGCTAACCCTGTCTTTGCTTGGATATGTGAGCTGCCCCATTAACACAGTTTTTACACGTCTGTAATTCCCTGCAAATTTTCTCTTCAATCCCACAATCTCATTTCCAATGGAACAACACCAGCAGAGCATCTTCATTCTGAACGGAATGATCTTGATCGTTGCATCTCGGCAACATACCTTCCACTCTTCCTTTCCCTTCTTTCCTGAACCATTACAACAATTTTTCTGCCAAATTTTATAACCAGGTTTCCAGTATTGCAATAAAATGTTTAGCAAATAAGGTAGGCTTCAGGTAAACCAGAGGAAATTACACAGAATGGCAAAGCTAGCCCATTCTGGGCCAGCACAGTAGTGTAGCAGTTATGACAATGCTCTTACAGTGCTAGTGACCAGATCAATGCCGTGGTTATCTGTCAGGAGTATTTATGTTCTTCCTGTGAACACAGAAACACAGAAAATAGGTGCAGGAGTAGGCCATTCGGCCCATTGAGCCTGCACCACCATTCAGTATGATCATGGCTGATCATCCAACTCAGAACCCTGTACCAGCCTTCCCTCCATACACCCTGATCCCTTTAGCCAAAAGGGCCATATCTAACTCCCTCTTCCATATAGCCAATGAACTGGCCTCAACTGTTCCCTGTGGCAGAGAATTCCACAGATTCACCACTCCCTGTGTGAAGAAGTTTTTCCTCATCTCGGTCCTAAAAGGCTTCCTCTTTATCCTCAAACTGTGACCCCTCGTTCTGGACTTTCCCAACATCGGGAACAATCTTCCTGCATCTAGCCTGTCCAATCCCTTTAGGATTTTATACGTTTCAATAAGATCCCCCCTCAACCTTCTAAATTCCAACGAATATAAGCCTAGTCGATCCAGTCTTTCATCATATGAAAATCCTGCCATCCCAGGAATCAATCTGGTGAACCTTCTTTGTACTCCCTCTATGGCAAGGATGTCTCTCCTCAGATTAGGGGACCAAAACTGCACACAATACTCCAGGTGTGGTCTCACCAAGGCCTTGTACAACTGCAGTAGTACCTCCCTGCTCCTGTACTCGAATCCTCTTGCTATGAATGCCAGCATACCATTCGTCTTTTTCACCGCCTGCTGTACCTGCATGCCCACTTTCAATGACTGGTGTATAATGACACCCAGGTCTCGTTGCACCTCCCCTTTTCCTAATCGGCCACCATTCAAATAATAATCTGTTTTCCTGTTTTTGCCACCAAAGTGGATAACCTCACATTTATCCACATTAAATTGCATCTGCCATGAATTTGCCCACTCACCTAACCTATCCAAGTCACCCTGCATCCTCTTAGCATCCTCCTCACAGCTAACACTGCCGCCCAGCTTCATGTCATCCGCAAACTTCGAGATGCTGCATTTAATTCCCTCGTCTAAGTCATTAATATATATTGTAAACAACTGGGGTCCCAGCACTGAGCTTTGCGGTACCCCACTAGTCAATGCCTGCCATTCTGAAAAGGTCCCGTTTATTCTCACTCTTTGCTTCCTGTCTGCCAACCAATTCTCTATCCACATCCCCCAATATCGTGTGCTTTAAGTTTGCACACTAATCTCCTGTGTGGGACCTTGTCAAAAGCCTTTTGAAAATTCAAATATACCACATCCACTGGTTCTCCCCTATCCACTCTACTAGTTAAATCCTCAAAAAATTCCATGAGATTCGTCAGACATGATTTTCCTTTCACAAATCCATGCTGACTTTGTCCGATAATTTCACCGCTTTCCAAATGTGCTGTTATCACATCTTTGATAACTGACTCTAGCATTTTCCCCACCATCGATGTTAGGCTAACCGGTCTATAATTCCCTGGTTTCTCTCTCCCTTCTTTTTCAAAAAGTGGGGTTACATTAGCCACCCTCCAATCCTCAGGAACTAGTCCAGAATCTAAAGAGTTTTGAAAAATTATCACTAATGCATCCACTATTTCTTGAGCTACTTCCTTAAGCACTCTGGGATGCAGACCATCTGGCCCTGGGGATTTATCTGCCCTTAATCCCTTCAGTTTACCTAACACCACTTCCCTGCTAATATGTATTTCCCTCAGTTCCTCCATCTCATTGGACCCTCTGTCCCCTACTATTTCCAGAAGATTATTTATGTCCTCCTTAGTGAAGACAGAACCAAAGTAGTTATTCAATTGGTCTGTCATGTCCTTGCTCCCCATAATCAATTCACCTGTTTCTGTCTGTAGGGGACCTACATTTGTCTTAACCAATCTTTTTCTTTTCACATATCTATAAAAGCTTTTACAGTCAGTTTTTATGTTCCCTGTCAGTTTTCTCTCATAATTTTTTTTCACTTTCCTAATTAAGCCCTTTGTCCTCCTCTGCTGGACTCTGAATTTCTCCCAGTTCTCAGGTGAGCCACTTTTTCTGGCTAATTTGTATGCTTCTTCTTTGGAATTGATACTATCCCTAATTTCTCTTGTCAGCCATGGGTGCACTACCTTCCCTGGTTTATTCTTTTGCCAAACTGGGATGAACAACTGTTGTAGTTCACCATGCGATCTTTAAATGCTTGCCATTGCATATCCACCGTCAATCCTTTTAGTGTCATTTGCCAGTCTATCTTAGCTAATTCACCTCTCATACCTTCAAAGTTACCCTTCTTTAAATTCAGAACCTTTGTTGCTAAATTAACTATGTCACTCTCCATCTTAATGAAGAATTCCACCATATTATGGTCACTCTTACCCAAGGGGCCTCTCACAACAAGATTGCTAATTAACCCTTCCTCATTGCTCAATACCCAGTCTAGAATAGCCTGCTCTCCAGTTGGTTCCTCGACATGTTGGTCCAAAAAAACCATCCCGCATACATTCCAAGAAATCCTCTTCCTCAGCACCCTTACCAATTTGGTTCACCCAATCTATATGTAGATTGAAGTCACCCATTATAACTGCTGTTCCTTTATTGCACACATTTCTAATTTCCTGTTTAATACCATCCCCAACCTCATTACTACTGTTAGGTGGCCTGTACACAACTCCCACCAGCGTTTTCTACCCCTTAGTGTTATGCAGCTCTACCCAGATC
Source organism: Mobula birostris (assembly GCF_030028105.1). Lineage (NCBI taxonomy): Eukaryota > Metazoa > Chordata > Chondrichthyes > Myliobatiformes > Myliobatidae > Mobula > Mobula birostris. The sequence continues at coordinate 97,116,338 of NC_092373.1, forward strand.
GATTCCACATCCTCCCGGCTGATGTCCTTCCTTTCTATTGCATTAATCTCCTCTCTAAGCAATTGCTCTCTCAGCAATGCTACCCCACCTGCTTTTCTTTCATGTCTATCCCTCCTGAATATTGAATATCCCTGAATGTTGAGCTCCCATCCATGGTCACCCTGGAGCCATGTCTCTGTGATCCCAACTATATCATATTCATTAATAACAATCTGCACTTTTAATTCATCCACCTTGTTACGAATGCTCCTTGCATTGACACACAAAGCCTTCGTACAACACTCTTAGCCCTTACACAATTATGTTGAAAAGTGGCCCTTTTTGATTTTTGCCCTGGATTTGCCGGCCTGCCACTTTTACTTTTCACCTTACTACTTTTTGCTCCTACCCTCATTTTACACCCCTCTGACTCTCTGCACTTGTTCTCATCCCCCTGTTGTGAACTAACCTCCTCTCTCCTGGTCTCTTTAATTTGATTCCCACCCCCCCAACCATTCTAGTTTAAAGTCACCTCAGAAGCCCTCGCAAATCTCCCCGCCAGGATATTGGTCCCCCTAGGATTCAAGTGTAACCCGTCCTTTTTGTACAGGTCACACCTGCCCCAAAAGAGGTCCCAATGATCCAAACACTTGAATCTCTGCCCCCTGCTCCAATCCCTCAGCCACGCATTTATCCTCCACCTCACTGCATTCCGACTCTCACTGTCGCGTGGCACAGGCAGTAGTCCTGAGATTACTACCTTTGTGGTCCTTTTTCTCCCTTCCTAACTCCCCATATTCTCCTTTCAGGACCTCTTCCCTTTTCCTGCCTATGTCATTGGTACCTATATGTACCACGACCTCTGGCTCCTCACCTTCCCACTTCAGGATATCTTGGACGCGATCAGAAATATCCCGGACCCTGGCACCAGGGAGGCAAACTACCATCCGGGTCTCTGGACTGCGTCCACAGAATCGCCTATCTGACCCCCTTACTATTGAGTCCCCTATTACAACTGCCCTCCTCTTCCTTTCCCTACCCTTCTGAGCTACAGGGCCGGACTCTGTGCCAGAGGCACAGTCACTGTCGCTTCCCCCGGGTAAGCTGTCCCCCCCAACAGTACTCAAACAGGAGTACCTACTGTCAAGGGGCACAGCCACCAGGGTACTCTCTATTACCTGACTCTTCCCCTTCCCCCTCCTAACTGTGGCCCACTCGTCTGCCTCCCGTGGCCCTGGTGTGACCACCTGCCTGTAACTCCTCTCTATCACCTCCTCACACTCCCTGACTAGACGAAGGTCATCGAGCTGCAGCTCCAGTTCCCTAACGCGGTCCCTTAGGAGCTGCATCATGGCGCACCTGGCGCAGATGTGGACATCCGGGAGGCTTGGAGACTCCAGGGCCTCCCATATCCGGCACCGAGAACAACAAGCTGCCCTCACACTCATACTGCCCCTCTCCTCAAGTAACAACAAAAAATGAATACCAAACCTTCCTCGCCTCACCCGTTTCCGCCTAAGCCTGTTGAGCCGAACCCCTTAAGCCTTCACTCTGCTCCCGGCTCACTCCGCAGCCCGCAAACTACGCTGCCTGCTGTATAAGGCTGTGTTCTTTTTAAATCTTCCACGCTTCACTGCCCGACGTCACACGCCTGTGCAGTCCCGCCTCTTTGAACGCTGATGGAAAAAAACCCGAAAAATTCAAAAATGGCTTCCTCTGCACTCCCGCTCCGATTCTCAGAGTTCCTTCTCTGAATTAAACCCAAAGCAGGATTTCTGTCCTTTTAAATCTTCCGCGCTTCACTGCCCGACGTCACACGCCTGCGCAGTCCCGCCTCTCTGAATGCCGATGGAAAAAAACCGAAAAATTCAATGTGGGTTTTCTTCAAGTGCTCTGGTTTCCATCCACATTCTAAAGATGTATGGGTTGGTAGGTTAATTGGTCACGCTGGTGTAATTAGGTGGCAGAGGCTCATGGGGCCAGACGGAACTGTTACTGTGCTGTACTTCAGAATAAAATAGTAGGTATGTGTGGACATATGGAAGGTGCCACATCAAATGCATTCTGTAACAAAATTTCACGTTTAAAGTGATATTAAAGTAAATTATCCCAAAACCAATAGCAGGATCATCAAAAAGAACTGAAATCAAGCCACAAGTGGTATTTGGTCAGAAGACAAACTTGATCAAGAAGGTGGCTTTCAATAAATCCAAGACAATTTCTGCCACTACCCAATTGCTCCATTGCCTATTATGATGCACAAGTACAGATACAAGAAAATGATTGTGACCATTTGCTTTTATGCATTAATTACTCATAAAATGTGGTTTGATCTTCATCCAAGTTATAATTATAGACAAACTCAATCTGTCTAAAATAATAACACACATAATATTTCTCATCAATACTGAGTACACCATTTAAAAATTCACAGTCTAGGTACAAAAAAGCAGGTGAACTTCTGGGGTAACGCCTTCTACAAAAGTTATTTGGAATCAGGTGTTCCAATCAATGAGATAAGATTGGAGGTGTGGCTTGCAGAGGTTCCCTGCCCTATAAAAAATACACACAAGACAGGTTACTGTCAGAGCTTGGTCTTCTCAAGAAAGATCTGTTTATATCTTAATCAAAACAGCTGAAAAAGGCTACGAAAGCATTTCTAAAGACTTGAGTGCTCACCAAACCACAGTAAGAGAAATTGTCTTCAAATGGAGAAAATTCAGTACTGTTGGTACTCTCCCTAGGAGTAGGCATATTGCAAAGATTACACCACAACATGCAAAGCTGAAGGAGGTGAAAAAGAACCTAAGCGTAACAGCAAAAGACCTGCAGAAATCTCTTGAATTTGTTAAAGTCTGTTCACGTGTTCATGATAAGAAAAACTCTGGACAAGAATGGTGTTCATGGAATTACACCATGGAGGAAACCACTGCTCTCCAAAAAAAAAAAATGCTGCATGCCTCAAGTTTGTAAATGATCATCTGGATGTTCTACAATGCTTTTGGGACAGTGTTCTGTGGACAGATGAGACAGAAGTTGAAGTTTCTGGCAGAAACACAAACCGCTATGTTTGGAGGAAAATAGGTCACTGCACACCAAAATCTCATCCCAACTGTGAAGCATGGTGGAAGGATCATCATCAATTTGGGACTGCTTTGCTGCCTCAGGGTTTGTACAGCTTGCAATCGTTGAGACAATGAATTCAAAATTGTATCAAGACGTTTGTCAGGGTAGGGGTCCGTCACCTGAAACTAATAGAAGTTGGATGATGCAACAAGACAATGATCCGAAACACAAGAGTAAACCAACAACAGGATGGTTTAAAAAGCAGGAAATTCGTGTTTTGGAAAGGCCAAAGTCAGAGTCCAGACCTTAACCCAATTGAGATGCTATGGCATGACCTGAAGAGGACTATTCTTGCAAGATATCCCAGAAATATTGGCGAACTGAAACAGTTTTGTCTGGAGGAATGGTCTAAAATTCCTCCTCACCGTTGTGCAAGTCTGAGCAGCAGGTACAGGAAATGTTTGGTGGAGGTTATTGTAGCTAAAGAAGGTTCTACGAGATATTAAATACAAGGGTTCACATATTTTTCCAGCCTAGACTGTGAATAATTAAAACAATGTGTTCAATAAAGACATGAAAAGTACAATTGTTTGTGTGATATTAGTTTAGGCAGATTGTATTATTATTATTGTATAATCTATTATTGTACTTAGATGAAGACCAGACCAGATTTTATGAGTAATTAATGCAGAAAACCAGGTAAATGCAAACAGTTGACAAACTTTTTCTTGCAATTGGATTTTGTTGAAATCTGGTTTTAGATTAGGAACATTTAGAGTTTAGATGTTAGGAACAATTAAACTATTTCCTTCAGTGTTCAAGCATAATGTCTCTGGAGTCCAGTAATTCCATGCCTTTACAAACCAACCTCTGGTGGCAGTCTACATGCAAAATTTTCGAGTTGATCTTCCGATTGCATTTACTCTCCACTACACAGACCATAAACTTCCATTTCATTATCCTCACCCCGTAAGTAGCCATTTTACAATTGAAACTCCCATTGTGATATTTCTTGCTATTATTTCCAACTTCCTAATAATATTATGGCTAATTCCACTTTATAAAAATTCACGCCTCGTTCAAAAGGATATGTGGATTAGTCATTGCAGTATTTTGCGAACTGGCAGGGAGATAGGAACTGGAGTGATAAAGCTGAGGGTGGGTAGTTGGTATACAAGATGATATAGTGTTCAGCGAGACTGTGAGAAAGGACAAGCAGATGATAGGGCAAAATTGCAGTTAGTGGGATGAATTGAAGTGTAACATGGGGGAAAAATGAACACAGGTTGAAAGTATATTGAATAAGGTGGATGTCATGCAGTTAGAGACAGGCAGGTATGACGTGGGTATCACTGAGTTGCAGAAGGAAGATCATAATTGGGAGCTTAACATCCAAAGATACCCATTGTATCATAAGGAAAGGCAGATAGGCAGGAGTGGGTGCAGTAGCTCTGTTGGTTAAAAATGAAATCAAACCGTTAGAAAGAGGTGACAAAGGAATCCTTTTGGATAAAGTAAGAAGCTGCAAAGATAAAGAATATATTACTCCTCCTGATGTTAGTTATATATAGGCCTCCAAGCAATACGAAGAATGTGGGATACAAAAAGCAATGGGAGATAGAAAAGGCATGTGAAAAGGGCAATGTTACGATAGCTGTGGGGGTTTCTAATATGCAAGACCGGGAAAATCAGGTTGGTGCTGGATCCCAAGAGAGCAAATATGTTGGATGCCTATGAGATGGCTTTTAGAGCACCTTGTGGTTGAGCCCACCAGAGGAAATGCAGTTCTGGATTGGATCAGATTTGATTGGGAGCTTAAGCTAAAGAAACCCTTTGGAGTCAGTGATCATAATTTGATAGAATTCACCCTGCAGTTTGAGAGGTAGAAGCTAAAATCAGATGTATCGGAAATACAGTGACATAAGGAGAATGAGCGAGGAGCTGCGCAAAATTGACTGGAAGGGGACAGTAGAAGGGATGATGATGGAGCAACAATGGGTGGTTTTCCGGGAGCAGTTCAGAAAGCGCAGGATAGATACAATGCAAAAACAGGAAATATTCTAATGCAGGATTCGGCTACTGTGGCCGACAAGGGAAATCAATACCAAAAGAAAAGCAAAATAAAGGGCATATAATATCGCAAAAATTTGTGAGAAGGTAGATGATTGGGAATCTTATATAAACCAACTGAAGGCAAATTTAAAAAAACATAACTAGAGAAAAAATGAAATATGAAGGTAAGCTAGTCAATAATATAAAAGAGGATACCAAAATGTTCTTCAGATATACAAGTAGAAAATCATAGGCGAGAGTGGATATTGGACTGCTGGAATGGGGAAGAAAGAAATGGCAGAGAAATTTATTTTAAGTATTTTGCATCCATCTTCACTGTGGAAGATATTAGCAATATGCCAGAACTTCAAAATTGTCAGGGGGCAGAAGTGAGTGTAGATGCTATTACTAAGGAGAAGGTGCTTGGGTAGGTGAAAAGTCTGAGGGTACATCAGTCACCTGGAACAGATGGACTACACTTAGGGTTTTGAAAGAGATAGCTGAAGAGATTCCGGAAACATTAGTAATGGTCTTTCAAGAATCATTAGATTCTGGAATGGTTCCAGAGGATTGAAAAATTACAAATACCACTCCACTCTTAAAGGACAGAGGAGGCAGAAGAAAGGAAATTATAGGCCAGTTAGCCTGACTTGCCTGGGGTGGAAGATGTTAGAGTCTTGTTAGATAAGGATGAAGATTCGGGGTACTTGGAGTCACATGATAAAATAAGCCAAAGTCAGCATGGTTTGCTTAAGGGGAAGCGCTGTTTAACAAACGCGTTGTAATTTTTTTGAGGAATTAACAGGCAGCATAGACAAAGAAGAGTCAGTGGATATTTTTTACCTGGAATATCATAAAGTCTTGGAGAAGGTGGCATACGATGCTGCCGAACAAGCTAAGAGATCATGGCATTACAGAAAGGATACTAGCATGGACAGAAGATTAGCTGACTGGCAGGAGACAAAAAGTGGGAGTAAAGGGGCTCTGCAACACACATCGAAGTTGCTGGTGAACGCAGCAGGCCAGGCAGCATCTCTAGGAAGAGGTACAGTCGACGTTTCAGGCCAAGACCCTTCGTCAGGACTAACTGAAGGAAGAGTTAGTAAGAGATTTGGAAATGGGAGGGGGAGGGGGAGGGGGAGATCCAAAATGATAGGAGAAGACAGGAGGGGGAAGGATGGAGCCAAGAGCTGGACAGGTGATTGGCAAAGGGGATATGAGAGGATCATGGGACAGGAGGTCCAGGGAGAAAGACAAGGGGGGGGGGACCCAGAGGATGGGCAAGGGGTATAGTCAGAGGGACAGAGGGAGAAAAGGAGAGTGAGAGAAAGAATGTGTGTATGAAAATAAATAACGGATGGGGTACGAGGGGAAGGTGGAGCATTAGTTGAAGTTAGAGAAGTCGATGTTCATGCCATCAGGTTGGAGGCTACCCAGACGGAATATAAGGTGTTGTTCCTCCAACCTGAGTGTGGCTTCACCTTTACAGTAGAGGAGGCCGTGGATAGACATGTCAGAATGGGAATGGGATGTGGAACTAAAATGTGTGGCCACTGGGAGATCCTGCTTTCTCTGGTGGACAGAGCGTAGGTGTTCAGCAAAGCGGTCTCCCAGTCTGCGTCAGGTCTCGCCAATATATAGAAGGCCACATCGGGAGCACCGGACGCAGTATATCACCCCAGCCGACTCACAGGTGAAGTGTCGCCTCACCTGGAAGGACCCTGTCTGGGACCCTGAATGGTGGTAAGGAAGGAAGTGTAAGGGCATGTGTAGCACTTGTTCCGCTTACAAGCATAAGTGCCAGGAGGGAGATCAGTGGGAAAGGATGGGGGGGACGAATGGACAAGGGAGTCGCGTAGGGAGCGATCCCTGCGGAAAGCGGGGGGGGGGAGGGAAAGATGTGCTCAGTGGTGGGATCCCGTTGGAGGTGGCGGAAGTTACGGAGAATAATATGTTGGACCCGGAGGCTGGTAGGGTGGTAGGTGAGGACCAGGGAACCCTATTCCTAGTGGGGTGCCGGGAGGATGGAGTGAGAGCAGATGTGCGTGAAATGGGGGAGATGTGTTTGAGAGCAGAGTTGATAGTGGAGGGTGGAGGAAGGGAAGCCCCTTTCTTTAAAAAGGGAGGACAGATGTCCCTCGTCCTGGAATGAAAAGGGAGGACAGATCTCCCTCGTCCTGGAATGAAAAGCCTCATCCTGAGAGCAGATGCGGTGGAGATGGAGGAATTGCGAGAAGGGGATGGCATTTTTGCAAGAGACAGGGTGAGAAGAGGAATAGTCCAGATAGCTGTGAGAGTCAGTAGGTTTATAGTAGACATCAGTGGATAAGCTGTCTCCAGAGACAGAGACAGAAAGATCTAGAAAGGGGAGGGAGGTGTTGGAAATGAACCAGGTAAACTTGAGGGCAGGGTGAAAGTTGGAGGCAAAGTTAATAAAGTCAACGAGCTTAGCATGCGTGCAGGAAGCAGCGCCAATGCAGTCGTCGATGTAGCGAAGGAAAAGTGGGGGACAGATACCAGAATAGGCACGGAACATAGATTGTTCCACAAAGCCAACAAAAAGGCAGGCATAGCTAGGACCCATACAGGTGCCCATAGCTACACCTTTAGTTTGGAGGAAGTGGGAGGAGCCAAAGGAGAAATTATTAAGAGTAAGGACTAATTCCGCTAGATGGAGCAGAGTGGTGGTAGAGGGGAACTGATTAGGTCTGGAATCCAAAAAGAAGCGGAGAGCTTTGAGACCTTCCTGATGGGGGATGGAAGTATATATGGACTGGACATCCATGGTGAAAATAAAGCGGTGGGGGCCAGGGAACTTAAAATCATCAAAAAGTTTAAGAGCGTGAGAAGTGTCACGAACATAGGTAGGAAGGGATTGAACAAGGGGGGATAAAACCGTATCGAGGTATGCAGAAACAAGTTCGGTGGGGCAGGAGCAAGCTGAGACAATAGGTCTGCCAGGACAGGCAGGTTTGTGGATCTTGGGTAGGATCCATCCAAGAAAGGGGTTCTTTTGGGTTGGCTGCTGCTGACTAGTGGTGTCCTGTAGGGGTCGGTGTTGGGACTGTTTCTTTTCATGTTGTATGTGAATGTTTTGAATGACAGAATTGATGGCTTTGTGGTCAAGTTTATGGATGATACAAGGTTGGTGGAGCAGCAGGTAGAATTAATAAAGCAGGGTGTCTGCAGAAGGACAAGATAGATTGGAAAAATAGGCTAAGTGGCAGGAAAGTGTATGGTCATGCACTTTGGTAGAAGGAATAAAGGTGTAGACTATTTTTTAAACAGGGTGAAAATCCAAAAATTTGTGGTGCAAAGGGACTTGGAAGTCCTCGTGGGATTCCCTAAAGGTTAACTTTCAGTTTGAGTCAGTGATAAGGAAGGCAAATGCAATGTTAGCATTCATTTCGAGAGGACTAGAATATAAAATTAAGGGTATAATGCCGAGACCTTACAAGGCATTGGTCAGACCACTCTTGAAGTTGTGGGCCCCTTATCTAAGAAAAGATGTGTTGACATTGGATAGGTACACAAGAATAATTCTTGTACCACATCTATCGAAGAAAAGATGTGTTGACATTAGATAGGTACACAAGAATGATTCTGGAATGTACTGTATGAAGAGTGTTTGATGGCTCTGGGCCTGGACTTGCTGGAACTTAGACGAATGGGAGGGACAGAGGGATGGGTGGAATTTCATTGAAACCTGTTGAATACTGAAAGAACTAGATATCAGTGGAGGTGGAGAGGATGCTCCCAATAATGGGAGAGTAAGACCAGAGGGAACAGCCTCAGAATACAAAGACATCAGTTTAGAAAAGAAATGAGGAGCAATTTATTTAGCCAGAGGGTAATGAATCTGTGCAATTGATTGCAACAGATGGGTGTGGAGGCCAAGTCATTGGGTATATTTGAAGCAGAGGTTGAGAGGTTCTTGACTTGTCAAGGTGTCAAAGGTCATGGGGAGAAGCAGGAGAATGGGGTTGAGATGAACAATACACCAGCCATCATGGAATGGTGGAGCAGACCTGATGAACTAATTGGCTTAATTCTGCTCCTATGTTTTATGGTCTTAATTTCTGAAGAGATGATTAAGGCACCCAGGGCACGGTTATGTTTATAAGCACAGAAGCCCTTCATCAAGTCTCCTCACTAAAGTTGAAGCTCATGGAAATAACAGCAAATTAACAGCTTAGTTGGGAAGTGGACCAAGTGTGGGGCAATGGTGACAGTTGGTTAAGTATTCAGATTGGCACATATATAAAAAAAATGGTGCCTTGTAATGATTGAGGGCCACAAACACTTGCTGTTTAATAATAATGATGGTAAGAGTTACACACTCAGTCTTGCCAAGGACACTAAGACAGTCTGATTGCTAACAGCAAAATCCTTGTTTTTTTTTTCATCTTGCTAGCAGGCATAGATATTGTACCATGAACGAACAAAGTCCTAATTGATCATATATAGAGTAGCATGTGCTGCCTTGGACATCAAAAATTAAATTAAATATATCAGTATTACAAAACATATATTGTTTTTTACCTATTACCAATGGCAAACACAGGCTTTAGCTCCAATATCCCTTTAGAAACATAGAAAACCTACAGTACAATACAGTACAAAACCTTCAGCCTACAATGCTGTGCCGAACAAGTACTTACTTTAGAAATTACCTAGGGTTACCTATAGCCCTCTATTTTTCTAAGCTCCATGTACCCATCCAGGAGTCTCTTAAATGATCCTATCGTATCTGTCTCCATCACCGATGCCAGCATCCCATTCCACACACTCACCACTCTCTGCGTAAAAAACTTACCCTTAACATCTCCTCTGTACCTACTTCCAAGCACCTTAAGACTGTGCCCTCTCGTGTTAGAAAATGTTGCACTTTCTCAAACCTCTTCGGTACCGTTAAATAAGAAATTTTGAGCCAGTGACTTTGAAGGGACAATGATATACAAAGTATTTCAATATCAGAATGTTAACTGGCTTGCAGGATGGATCATAGTTGTTAGTGCTACTACTACATCGACTCAGGCCTAGGGGGCCGGCGTCGGGCAAAAGGCAGTTGTTAGTGGTCCTTTGCAATTGCTACCCACGTCTGTTCAGGTAGTCGAAGCTGCAAGCTTGACCGGTCTGAACAAGTTCCTTTCATGTATTCTGTTGATAATGCAGTACATAGGAAGCACAGTACCCATGTTTCATTGCTGGGATGTGATTTTTTAAAACTCAAATCTCTACTGGGATAACAGCTGATGCAGCACAATAATAATAAAGACAGAACTCACCATGAACACAGCATGGTAAAATATGAATGAGATGTACTGCTCAACATGCATTAGGATATGTGATTTCCTGAACACAAAAAAATCACAGAACATGAAATCAAACGATTCTGAAATTCTACTTGGTTTTGCATTTTAAAAGATTACTGACTCTGTCACTAAACTGTCTCCAAAGGGGTATATGGTTGCTGTCGCTTTTAAAAACCAACAGAAGGCAACTAAAAAAGCCATAAGGATCGAAAAGATGAAATATGAAGGTAATCTAGCCCAGTGGTCCCCAACCTCCGGGGTGTGAAGCATGCAGGGGTGCAGCAGTAGCCGGAACGCGCCCAGCACATCTTGAAGAAAAAAGCCAAAATAAACAAGCTAATTAATTAGGTGCCGCCCAAAACGTAAATGTCAGCCCAGATCAGAGAGTGTGCAGAGTTTGTATGTTCCTGTCAGGATTAAAGGCAAAGTGAATAAGAATAAGGAAACTTGGTTCTCAAGGGATATTGGAACTCTGATAAAGAAGAAGAGAGAGATGTATGACATGTATAGGAAACAGGGAGCAAATAAGGTGCTTGAGGAGTATAAAGAGTGCAAAAAAAATACTTAAAGAAATCAGGAGGGCTAAAAGAAGACATGAGGTTGCTTTGGCAGTTAAGGTGAAGGATAATCCAAAGAGCTTCTACAGGTATATTAAGAGCAAAAGGATAGTAAGGGATAAAATTGGTCCACTTTAAGATCAGAGTCGTTGGCTATGTATGGAACCAAAAGAAATGGGGGAGATCTTAAATGGGTTTTTTGCATCTGTATTTACTAAGGAAGTCAACAGAAATAAGGCAAACAAGTAGTGAGGTCGTGGAACCTATACAGATTGAGGAGGAGGAGGTGCTTGCTATCTTGAAGTAAATCAGAGTAGATAAATCCCCAGGACCTGACAGGGTATTCCCTCGGACCTTGAAGGAAACTAGTGTTGAAATTGAAGAGGCCCTTGCTTCAGTCGAAGCAAGCAGCTGAGAAGAAGGGAGTGAAGAAATCGGGTAGAAAAAGTCGTGTTTTTTTTTAAACACTGCTCGAGGAGAAGGGTCTGCACTGCGTAGGCGCGTGACGTAGCGCGCCGAGGTTTAAAAAGAGAAATTTTCAACGGTTCCTGTTTCAGTCGAAGCAAGCAGCTGAGAAGAAGGGAGTGAAGAAATTGGGTAGAAAAAGTCATCTTTTTTTTAAACACTGCTCCGGGAGAAGGGTCTGCACTGCGCAGGCGTGTGACGTAGCGCGCCAAGGTTTAAAAGCAGACCACCATATACAGCGACCATCGTCGGAGTGGACTGAGTCAGAGTGGGACGGCTTTGGCTCAACAGGCTTCGGCGAGAACAGGCAGAGGCCAGGGTAGGTTCCGGTAAGTTTTTTGTTCAGATTGTTTAGAGTAGAGAGAATGCCAGGCAGGATGTTGGAATGCTCCTCTTGCAGGATGTGGGAAGTCAGGGAGCCCTCCAGTGTCCCTGACAATGACTCCTGCAAGAAGTGCATCCAGCTGCAGCTCCTAACAAACCGCGTTAGGGAACTGGAGCAGGAGCTGGATGATCTGTGGATCATTCAGGAGAATGAAGAGATTACAGATAGTAGCTACAGGGAGGTAGTTATGCCAAAGGAGCAGAGGACAGGAAATTGGGTCACTGTCAGGCGAGGGAAGAGGAAAGGGCAGGCAGAGCAGGGTTCCCCTATGGCCATTCCCCTCAACAAGTACACCGCATTGGATACTGTTGGGGGGGGGTCGGGGGGGGGATGACTTACCTGGGACAAGCTGCAGTAGCCGGATCTCTGGCACTGAGTCTGGCTCTGCAGTGCAGAAGGGAGGGCGGAAAAAGAGGACAGCGGTAGTGATAGGGGACTTGATAGTTAGAGGTGCAGATAGGAGGTTCTGTGGTCATGACAGAGAATCCAGGATGGTTTGTTGCCTCCTGGGTGCCAGGGTCAAGGATGTCTCTGATCGCTTGTATGACATTCTGAAGTGGGAGGGTGATTAGCCAGATGTCGTGGTGCACATCGGTACCAATGACATAGCAAGGAAGAGTGAGGAGGTCCTGGAGAGTGAGTATAGAGAGCTTGGTAGGAAGTTGAAAAGCAGGACCTCAAGGGTGGTAATCTCAGGATTGCTACCTGTACTACATGCCAGTAAGGGTAAGAATAGGATGTTCTGGAGGATGAACAAGTGGCTGAAGAACTGGTGTAGGAGGCAGGGTTTCAGATTTCAGGATCATTGGGACCTCTTCTGGGGCAGGTGGGACCTGCACAAGAGAGACAGGTTACACTTGAACTACAGGGGGACCAATATCCTTTCAGGGAGGTTTGTTAGTGCTATTGGGGAGGCTTTAAACTAGATTTGCAGGGGGATGGGAACCAGAGTGCCAGAGCTGACAGTGTGGCTGGGGTGAAAATAAATGATGTTAAAAGTTCAAGCAAATCCGCTAATAGAAACGTTGTGAGTGGTGGTAAAAATCTTCTGAGGTGTATATATTTCAATGCTAGGAGTATTGCGGGGAAGGCGGATGAGTTGAGGGCGTGGATTGACATGTGGAATTATGACGTTATAGCAATTAGTGAATTGGCTACAGGAGGGGCAGGACTGGCAGCTTAATATTCCAGGGTTCCAATGTTTCAGATGTGATCGAGGCAGAGGAATGAAAGGTGGGGGAGTAGCATTGCTTGTTAGGGGAAATATTACAGCAGTGCTCAGGCAGGACAGATTAGAGGGCTTGTCTACTGAGTCCTTATGGGTGGAGCTGAGAAACAGGAAAGGTATGGCCACATTAGTGGGATTGTATTACAGACCACCCAATAGTCAACGAGACTTGGAAGAGCAAATCTGCAGAGAGATAGCAGGCAACTGCAGGAAACATAAAGTTGTGGTGGTAGGGGATTTTAATTTTCCATACATTGGTTGGGACTCCCATACTGTTAGGGGTCTAGCTGGTTTAGAGTTTGTAAAATGTGTTCAGGAAAGTTTTCTAAATCAATACATAGAGGGACCAACTACAGGGGATGCAATATTGGATCTCCTGTTAGGAAACGAGTTAGGACAAGTGACGGAAGTCTGTGTAGGGGAGCACTTTGGTTCCAGTGATCATAACACCTTTAGTTTCAATTTGATCATGGACAAGGATAGATCTGGTCCTAGGGTTGAGATTCTGAACTGGAAGAAGGCCAAATTTGAAGAAATGAGAAAGGATCTAAAAAGCGTGGATTGGGATAGGTTGTTCTCTGGCAAATATGTGATTGGTAGGTGGGAAGCCTTCAAAGGAGAAATTTTGAGAGTGCAGAGTCTGTATGTTCCTGTCAGGATTAAAGGCAAAGTGAATAGGAATAAGGAACCTTGCTTCTCAAGGGATATTGCAACTCTGATAAGGAAGAAGAGGGAGTTACAGGGAGTAAATAAGGTACTTGAGGAGTATAAGAAGTGCAAGAAAATACTTAAGAAAGAAATCAGGAGGGCTAAAAGAAGACATGAGGTTGCCTTGGCAGTCAAAGTGAAGGATAATCCAAAGAGCTCTTACAGGTATATTAAGAGCAAAAAGATTGTAAGGGATAAAATTGGTCCTCTTGAAGATCAGAGTGGTTGGCTATGTGCGGAACCAAAGGAAATGGGGGAGATCTTAAATAGCTTTTTTGCGTCTGTATTTACTAAGGAAACTGGCATGAAGTCTATGGAATTAAGGGAAACAAGTAGTGAGATCATGGAAACTGTACAGATTGAAAAGGAGGAGGTGCTTGCTGTCTTGAGGAAAAGTGAAGTGGATAAATCCCTGGGACCTGACAGGGTGTTCCCTTGGACCTTGAAGGAGACTGGTGTTGAAATTGCAGGGGCCCTGGCAGAAATATTTAAAATGTCACTGTCTACAGGTGAGGTGCAGGAGGATTGGAGAGTGGCTCATGCTGTTCCGTTGTTCAAAAAAGGATCGAAAAGTAATCCGGGAAATTATAGGCTGGTAAGTTTAATGTCAGGAGTAGGTAAGTTATTGGAGGGAGTACTAAAGGACAGAATCTACAAGCATTTGGATAGACAGGGACTTATTAGGGAGAGTCAACATGGCTTTGTGCGTGGTAGGTCATGTTTGACCAATCTATTGGAGTTTTTCGAGGAGGTTACCAGGAAAGTGGATGAAGGGAAGGCAGTGGATATTGTCTACATGGACTTCAGTAAGGCCTTTGACAAGGTCCCACATGGGAGGTTAGTTAGGAAAATTCAGTCGCTAGGTATACATGGAGAGGTGGTAAATTGGATTTGACATTGGCTCAATGGAAGAAGCCAAAGAGTGGTAGTAGAGAATTGCTTCTCCGAGTAGAGGCCTGTGACTAGTGGTGTGCCACAGGGATCAGTGCTGGGTCCATTGTTATTTGTCATCTACATCAATGATCTGGATGATAATGTGGTAAATTGGATCAGCAAATTTGCTGATGATACAAAGATCGGAGGTGTAGTAGACAGTGAGGAAGGTTTTCAGAGCCTGCAGAGGGACTTGGACCAGCTGGAAAAATGGGCTGAAAAATGGCAGATAGAGTTTAATACAGACAAGTGTGAGGTATTGCATGTTGGAAGGACAAACCAAGGTAGAACATACAGGGTTAATGGTAAGGCACTGAGAAGTGCAGTAGAACAGAGGGATCTGGGAATACAGTTACAAAATTCCCTGAAAGTGGCGTCACAGGTAGATAGGGTCGTAAAGAGAGCTTTTGGTACATTGGCCTTTATTAATCAAAGTATTGAGTATAAGAGCTGGAATGTTATGATGAGGTTGTATAAGGCATTGGTGAGGCCGAAGCTGGAGTATTGTGTTCAGTTTTGGTCACCAAATTACAGGAAGGACATAAATAAGGTTGAAAGAGTGCAGAGAAGGTTTACAAGGATGTTGCCGGGACTTGAGAAACTCAGTTACAGAGGTTGAATAGGTTAGGACTTTATTCCCTGGAGCGTAGAAGAATGAGGGGAGATTTGATAGAGGTATATAAAATTATGATGGGTATAGAGTGAATGCAAGCAGGCTTTTTCCACTGAGGCAAGGGGAGAAAAAAACCAGAGGACATGGGTTAAGGGTGAGGGGGGGAAAGTTTAAAGGGAACATTAGGGGGGACTTCTTCACACAGAAAGTGGTGGGAGTATGGAATGAGCTGCCAGACGAGGTGGTAAATGCAGATTCTTTTTTAACATTTAAGAATAAATTGGACAGATACATGGATGGGAGGTGTATGGAGGGATATGGTCCGTGTGCAGGTCAGTGGGACTAGGCAGAAAATGGTTCAGCACAGCCAAGAAGGGCCAAAAGGCCTGTTTCTGTGCTGTAGTTTTTCTATGGTTTCTATATATTTAAAATGTCGGTATCTACAGGTGAGGTGCCAGAGGATTAGAGGATAGCTCATGTTGTTCCATTATTTGAAAAAGGCTCTAAAAGTAATCCGGGAAATTACAGGCCAGTAAGTTTGATGCCGATAGTAGGTAAATTATCGGAAGGAGTACTAAGAGATAGGATCTACAAGTATTTGGACAGACAGGGACTTATTAGGGAGAGTCAACATGGCTTTGTGCGTGGTAGGTCATGTTTAACCAATCTATTAGAGTTTTTCGAGGAGGTTACCAGGAAAGTGGATGAAGGGAAGGCAGTGGGTCTTGTCTACATGGACTTCAGTAAGGCATTTGACAAGGTCCTGCATGGGAGGTTAGTTAGGAAGGTTCAGTCACTAGGTATACATGGAGAGGTAGTAAATTGGATTAGACATTGGCTCAATGGAAGAAGCCAGAGAATGGTAGTGGAGGATTGCTTCTCTGAGTGGAGGCCTGTGACTAGTGGTGTGCCATGGGGATCAGTGCTGGGTCCATTGTTATCTGTCATCTCTATCAATGATCTGGATGATAATGTGGTAAATTGGATCAGCAAATTTGCTGATGATACAAAGATTGGAGGTGTAATGTACAGTGAGAAAGGTTTTCAAAGCTTGCAGAAGGATTTGGACCAGTTGGAAAAATGGGCTGAAAAATGGCAGATGGAGTTTAATACAGACAAGTGTGAGGTATTGCACTTTTGAAGGACAAACCAAGGTAGAACATACAGGGTAAATGGTAGGGCACTGAGGAGTGCAGTAGAACAGAGGGATCTGGGAATACAGATACAAAATTCCCTAAAGGTGGTGTCACAGGTCGATAGGGTCGTAAAGAGAGCTTTTGGTACATTGGCCTTTATAAATCAAAGTATTGAGTATAGGAGTTGGAATGGTATGGTGAGGTTGTATAAGGCATTGGTGAGGCCAAATTTGGTGCAGTTTTGGTCACCAAATCACAGGAAGGATATTAATAATGTTGAAAGAGTGCAGTAGAAGGTTTACAAAGATGTTGCCGGGGCTTGAGAAACTGAGTTACAGAGAAAGGTTGAATAGGTTTGGACTTTATTCCCTGGAGCATAGAAGAATGAGGGGAGATTTGATAGAGGTATATAAAATTATGATGGATATAGATAGAGTGAATGCAAGCAGCTTTTTCCACTGAGGCTAGGGGAGAAAAGAACCAGAGGACATGGGTTAAGGGTGAAGGGGGAAAAGTTTAAAGGGCTTCTTCACACAGAGAGTGGTGGGAGTGTGGAATGAGCTGCCAGATGAAGTGGTAAATGCGGGCTCAGTTTGAACATTTAAGAAAAACTTGGACAGGTACATGGATGAGAGGTGTATGGAGGGAATGGTCCCGGTGCAGATCAGTGGAACTGGGCAGAAAAATGGTTTGGCACAGCCAAGAAGGTCAAAAGGCCTGTTTCTGTGCTTTAATATTCTATGGTTTCTATCGAATATAATCCAGGGAAGTGTATGGTCATGAACTTCCGTAGAAGGGATAAAGTCGTAGGCTATTTTCTAAATAGGGAGAAACTTCAAAGATCTGAGGTGCAAAGAGTCTCAGGAGTCCTAATGCAGGATTCTCTTAAGGTTAGCTTGCCGGATGAGTCAGTGGTGAGGATGGCAAATGCAACATTCACTTCAAGAGGATTAGAATGTAAAATCAAGGATGTAATATTGAGGTTTTATAAGACACTAATGTAATTTGAAATTTGAGAAGGAGAATCTAAATTCCAATGTGTCAGTATTTCAGTGGAATAAAGGAAATTACAGTGACATGAGCGGGGAATTGGCTAAAGTTGACTGGAAACAGACACTAGCAGGAAGGACGGCAGAGCAGCAATGGCTGGAGTTTTTGTGAAAAACGAGGGAAGTACAAGACAGATATATTCCAAATAAGAAAAAATTTTCGAATGATAGATGGACATTGTGGCTACGGGGTTCAGGGGGTATGGAGGGAAGGCTGGGGCGGGGTTCTGAGTTGGATGATCAGCCATGATCATAATAAATGGCGGTGCAGACTCGAAGGGCCGAATGGCCTACTCCTGCACCTATTTTCTATGTTTCTATGTTTCTATGACACCACCGTGGCTGACAATGAAGTCAGAGCCATAGTAAAAGCAAAAGAGAGGGCATACAAGGAAGCCAAAGCTAGTGGGAAGATAGAGAATTGGGAAGCTTTTAAAAACTTGCAGAAGGAAACAAAGAAGGTCATTAGGAAGGAAAAGATGAATTATGAAAGGAAGCTGGCAACTAATATTAAAGAAGATACTAAAAGCTTTTTTAAGTATATAAAAGGTAAAAGAGAGTTAAGGGTAGATATAGGACCAATAGAAAATGACTCTGGAGATATTGTAGTGAGATTTGCAGAGATGGCAGAGGAACTGAACGCGTATTTTGCATCAGTCTTCACAGTGAAAGACATCTGCAGTACACCGGACATTCGAGAGTGCCAAGGAAGTGAAGTATGTGCAGTGAAAGTTACGACTGAGAAGGTACTCAGGAAGCTTAATGATCTGAGGGTAGATAAATCTCCTGGACCTGATGGAGTGCACCCTTGGGTTCTGAAGGAAGTAGCTGGAGAGACTGTGGAGGGATTAACAATGAATTTCCAAGAATCAATAGATTCTGGCAGTGTACCGGGTGACTGGAAAATTGCAAATGTTACTCCGCTATTTAAGAAGGGTGGGAGGCAGCAGAAAGGAAACTATAGACCTGTTAGTCTGATATCAGTTGTTGGGAAGTTGTTGGAATCGATTATTAGGGATGAGATTACGGAGTACCTGGAGGCACATGACAAGATAGGCCAAAGCCATCATGGTTTCCTGAAAGGAAAGTCCTGCCTGACTAAGCTACTGAAATTTTTTGAGGAAATTACAAGCAGGGTAGACAAAGGAGATGCAGTAGATGTGGTGTACCAGATACTGGAAATCTGGTCAAGACTGAATGGAAGATGA
Organism: Mobula birostris; assembly: GCF_030028105.1. Lineage (NCBI taxonomy): Eukaryota > Metazoa > Chordata > Chondrichthyes > Myliobatiformes > Myliobatidae > Mobula > Mobula birostris. The sequence continues at coordinate 97,135,032 of NC_092373.1, forward strand.
ATGCTGCTAAATACAGAGAGATCCTGGATACAAACCTGCTAGTCTCTGCCAGAAAGCTTAAACTGGGGAAGATATTACCAATGGGGTTATTACTTATTTTTACTGTGTAATTCACAGACAGCATCTTGTTGCAAAAAACCTAGGTGATTGGCTACTCAAATCACTAAATACTATTATTACAGCGATAAAAAAAAATCAAGTCCCATGCTCTCGATTCCCAGCCATTGAGAGCTAAGTACTGAAAATGCTGGACAGCTTGAATGCACACAAATAGAAGATGACTCTGAAAAGGACACTGCCTGAGATAGTATTATCTGCTTTTTGAAACTGATCAAATTCTTTGAAGACTTGAATGTTTCATTCAGTAATAAACTCAGTAAGACCCGACATTGCTTACTCGTCAGAATTATTGGCAAAATTTAATGAAATCAATCTTTAATTGTAAGGAAATGATGTGAATCTTATCAAAGTCAAATCAGTCATCTCCACATGTCTGTCCAAGTTACCACTATTTAAGTGCGATATTTTCCAATTTCTGAGACACTCTAAGTTTGAAGAGAAAGAAAGAATATACTGTTATGATGATGATCTTCAAGTATACTGTGCCCACCTGGGTGAGCTGTATAGAGACACGTCAGAGAGACTTCAGGATCTTCTCACGATCCAAATTCCAGGTTGTGTAATAAATCCATACCTGAACTCTTGTAATGAGGAATTAATAGGAAGGGTGGAGGAATAACTGATTTCACTACAAATGACTTTAAGCTGAAGCAGAAGTTCAAAGAATCATATCAAGACTTTTGTTTGCAGAAAGAAATCTCTGAATACTATCCTGCATTGTGGAAAAAGGTCAAGATGTTCTTTATTGCTTTTCTAACAATAAACATGGAGTGCTGTTTCAATGTAGACACCCAATTTCTTTCAAAGCAATGAAACATTGCAAATTACTGAAGGTGGGAATCTGAGACTGCTTCTGAGTGCCATTCAGCCTGATGCTGAGAACCTGATGTCACGACACCAAGCTCATCCATCTCATTGAAAGGTGAAAAAGCAATGAAGTAGTGAATAGTTGGACTACTAATGTACGCTCTAAAATTGTTGATAAAAATTGTTTTTACTGTAATTATATAAAGAAATAATTTTATTTGTAGCTTTAAATAGATTTGAGTATTTTTTCAATTATTTGCCACTGCTTTGAATTTGCAGTTCCTATTTTTTCCAGTGTGCATCAAGTTTCAAAATCCTTCAAAGTTTTTATGTCATGGCAGAAAAGAGAGGGGATGTGGTCTGGGAGCCAAGAGAGTGGTAACCCTAAAAAGTTTGGGAACCACTGACTTAGAACTTTATTCTCTGGAGCATAAAAGAATGAGTGGAGATTTGATACAAGTATACAAAATTATGCGGGTTATAAGTAGTTAAATGCTGGCAGACTTTTTTCACTGAGGTTGGGTGAGACTAGAACAAGAAGTCATTGGTTTAGGCTGAAAGGGAAAGTGAGGGAACTTCTTCACTCAGAGGGTGGTAACAGTCTGGAAATCAGCTGTGCCTTCATTGTAGGCTTGGGAAAGGTAGATGCAGGTTCAAAATCAACATTTAAGAGAACCTTGGGTAAGTACAGGGATGGGAAGCGTATGGAGGGCAATGGTTCAGATGCTCATCAATGGGACCTGGAGAATATTCATTTGGCACAGACTAGATGGGCCGAAGGGCCTGTTTCAGGGTGCTGTAATGCTCCATGTTTCTATGACTCTATGAAAGTGATTAAATATCTCTCTGTTATTGCGTATGCTATGATATTAAACCATTAAATTATTCCCACTGTTACACTTTGACAAGCTTTAGATCAGTTGCTTACTACATCACTTGCGCTTGAAAATTCACTGTTGACAAGACTTTCCAGTGCCATCCAACGAACAGGTCTATTTTCATTGTCTCCTAAGCAGTGGTAGTCCATAGGGAAAAGATCCCTGGAGAGAGCGTTGTCTGCAATCTTCACCTGAAGACCATCATCAATGCTAGAGGAATGCAGAATTACAATTAGCAAATGAATTAACTCCAATATAAGTGATATGAAATTAAGCCACAATATAAATACAAGCTGTTACTACTCTTTCAAGGTTAAAACAAATGCAGATTAGAAAATCCCTGTAAGTGATTAAGATATGTAAATCACCTGATCAAAATGACTGACTTGATTGAAATTCAGTGTAATAAAAACCAAATCTTAACACAAATCTGCCCAGATTTCAACACCCAAGGTACACTTTCATGAAGAGCAACATTTTGAAGTGCACAGCCCCATATTCATTTATTATATGAAAGCAACTTTCAATATGAAGTTGAAAGCACTTTCTTGTATTTTAACTATACTTTTAACATATGTAAATCAAGACTGCAATATTAAGAAACTATTTGCAAGGGCTATTACTTTTATAAAGATTTCCATTGGAGTCATAGAGCGCCACAGCATAGAAATAGGCCCCTCAGCCAATTCAGTCCTCGCCAAACTGTTATTAATCCTTGCCCCATGGATCCACACCTAGACCATAGCCTCCCCACCCCCCCCAACGCACTTCCCATCCACATATTCTTCTCTTCAACATTGCAATTGAACCCGCATCCACCACTTTCACAAACAGCTCATTTAACATTTGCAACATCCTCTGAGTGAAGAAATTCCCCCCAGATTCCCTTTAATATTTCACCTTTCACTCTTAAACTCTAGTTCTAGTCTCATCCAACCTTAGTGGAAGAAAGCCTATTTGCACTTAACCCATCTACACCTCTCATAAATTTGTGTACCTCTGTCAAATATCCCCTCATTCTCCTACATCCTAACCTATTCAACCTTTCCCTTTAACTCAGGTCATCAAGTCCCGGCAACATCCTTGTAAACTTTCCCGTAGATGGGTGCTCCATATTTGGCCTCACCAAGGCCTTATACAACTTCAACATAACATCCCAACTCCTATACTCAATACTTTAATTTACGAAGGCCAACGTGCCAGAAGTTCTATTTATGACCCTATTTACCTATGATGCTACTTTCAAGGAATATTTATTTATCTGTAGTCCTGGATCCTACACAAAGCCATGTTGACTATCCTTAATTAGTCCGCGTCTATCCAAATACTCATACCGACTACTGACTTCAGGCTCACTGGCCTGTAATGCACTGGCTTAATTCTTCAAGATCAAGTTTGTCACCATACATGAAATCTCACAAATACAGCCAAACAAAATAGTGTTCCTCTGCGGCCAAGGTGCAAACCACAGTACCAACAGTCATACACAGCGCAAGGGACATACAGTATAGCATGCAGCAGTAAACGTATAGTCACACAAAAAATATAATATAGCCTGAGTGTCCAGTCCTGTAGATTGATAAACTTTTAAATTAACTTAAAAGATCTTCATACCTCATGACTCAGCGGACCAGGCATGCACAGCACCTTTAAGAGGATGAAGGTTCTTCGCCATGGCCTGAGCTAGGGAAGGGGAGGGAACTTGGACTATAAGCCAGGCCTCTTCTAATCTGCATTTTGTTAGCAAATATGGAGTCACAGGAGAAAAAAATTGAGGACCAGAAGGAAGACTGCTATATCAGAGAGAAATGAAATCCTGCTGTATTCTATGTCTGATGGAGACAGGGCTTTCTCTAGGCACGCCAGGTACAGCGATCAGACTCAAAGGCTTTTCGATTTACAGAATGGACTGAACTGTTGATTCAGAAAGGCAAAAGGAGGAGATGTGTGTTTTATGATAAATTCTTGTTAGTGCTGTGACGTGGCAATTTTGTCCAACTCATGTTCCCCATACCTGGAACACCTAATGGTCAAACACCATCTGTTCTGTTTACCTGGGGAGTTCTCCTCTGTAACCCTGACTGCAGTTTACATACCAACCTGTGGCCTACTATAATCAAGCATTTGCAACACTGCATGATGCCACCTCCAAATAAGGAACAGTCCATCTCGATGTATTTCAAATCACAGTCGGAGACTTCAACAAGGCTTGTCTGAAGAAGTCCCTGTCCAATGACCATCAGCATATAAACTGTAGCATCAGACGTCCCACTGATGTACTAAGTTAAGGTATGCCCAGTTCCATGCCCAGACCGCATTTCAGTAAATTGGATCACTCCGCTGTCCTTCTCCTACCTGCATACACGCAGAGGCTAAAGAGCAAAGCTCCAGAGATTAGAACAGCAAACAGGTGGTTGTGGGAGGATGAGAAACCTCTACAGGTTTGTTTCAAGTCAGTAGACTGGGCCATGTTCAAGCACTCATTCAGGGATCTGAAAGAATACCCCACAGTTGTAACAGACTTCATTAAAACAGCTCTCGAAAAGTGTGTCCCCACAAAATCATTCAGTCTTCCTCAATCGGAAGCCCTGGATGAACCATGAGATCTGAAACCTGCTGAGAGTGAGATCAGAGGCATTCAGCTCTGGTGACCAAAAAAGTTACAAGAGGTCCAAATACAATCTTTGGAAAGCCATCTCACGGCTGAAGTGGACATTCTGTTCCAAGCTTGAACCAATGAAGGATGCTTGACAGTTGTGACAGGACTTGAATACCATCACCTCTTATAAAATTAAATCAAGCGACATTCTGGCAGTGTGTTTTCAGGCTGATTGGATGATCTGGTACTTTGCTGGTTCTGAGAGGATTCCACGGGGCTGTAAGTAAAGTGTGTGGCATGGAAGCCAGAAGATGGAATGTGAGCCCATGACTGACATCTCTCGTTGATTAAAGCACTGAGGAAGACTGAAATTGTTGAGATGGGTGCAGAGGGTGAGCGAGTGTTCAGTGCCGCCTACCAGCCCCTTGCTGCTCCCAAGGGAAAGTCCTTTCGTTCAAACGATCTCTCTTTCTCCCTTGATGATGTTGCCAGGACAAGGTTTAATCGATGCGATTTGTGGACCATGGACTCTAATTCACGTACATAATGCCCTGTGTAAGATTCTACTGCTATGCTGTGAGGTATTTTTTATTTTAACAGTTTTCTGTAAAGGCAGTGTGTCCTGCTGGTATAAATGTTTAGGCTTTGGTTAAAGAAGCCATGTCGCCCAACTTAGGAATATAATGTCAGCCAATTGGTACGTGTCGTAACTTTCTGTCCAGTGGCCCAGAGCAGATGGCTTGGCTTTTTTTTGGGTGGGAGCTGTGGAACGGGGCACAAAGGAAGATGCCACAGAATGCCATTAGAAGGAGAGTCCCCATTGTAAGAGATGCTTTGTGCAAATGAATGGCTCCAAGGAGGAAAGGCCAATACTAAGAGAGCCAGTTGGCTCAAGATGGTCTTCATGGGATATTCAGACTGTGGTGGGTGTCTTCAAACAGACCACTGGCTCAGTGTGTGAGTAAAGTGATCCACCTGACTACTCCAGAAATGAGCTCCAACGTTTATGTGCACATTGGACTGGTTTAACTGTAATGGGCCCTTTTATCTTTCTTTTCTATTCCTGTTACTAATAAAGTTGAGAATTGATAAATATACTTTCTTTATAATTTTATACTCTTGAAGCTTCTAGTTTACATGGAGAAACATAACCTCGGGGTCCTCTGAGAGGGAGGGAGAATGATGGACCCAATCGGACGGATACAGTTAATTACGGGGAACGAGCTAGGATAAGAGGCTCTGAGTGTCCAGTGTGTTGGTGTGGGAGAGCGTTTTCCAGCATTAAAGGTTTACGAGTCCACCAAGCAAAGTTGAAGTGTTATTCCATCCCAGTGGATGAAGATGAGATTTCTTCACCAAGCACAGATGATGTGGTCTTTTCAACCACTGATTCACAAGCCACAGCGATTCGCTCTGGAGAGCATCATCATACTCCAGGTCAGGCAAGAGATAACCCAGGTCAGGTTTCAGACCACAGTACCCAGGTAGATTCTTCCCATGATGGCGGTGGCGAGGAGGTGGAGAAGAAGAGGAAGGTCAAGTGGCCAGCAATGGCAGATGAGAAGGTTTGGCGTGTATTTGATGAGGACATCAGTATGATGTTGGAGAACACGCTCAGGGGAACATCAAAGAGAAAGTTGGAAGTGATGGGCGATATGATTTACGATGTTGGAAAGTACAGGTTTGGTTTGGTTGAGTTGAAGAAAACAAAGCCTACACAGCAACCGAGCAGGCGCCAGGAGGAGATTAGTAGGTTGAGGAGAGAGCTTAGATCATTGAGACAGAGGTGGAAGGTAGCAAGTGAGGGTGACAAGCCAGGGCTTGCTGATCTCCGAGAGCATTTTTGAATAAAGTTAGCAGCACTCCGTCGTGCAGAGTCACAATGTAAAAAGAGAAAGAAGACAGAGAAGGCAAGAAAGTCGTTCTTTGAGAACCCTCACGAGTTCACAAAGAAACTGTTTGAACAAAGTAAGAGCAGGCAGCTTAACATCTCTCAACAAGAACTTGAGGATCACCTAGCAAGCACTTACTCTAATGAACAGCAGGAGGCCCCTTTGCTTGACATTTCAGGGCTTGTGAAGCCTACCAAGCCAGGAGTGAAGTTCGATCTGTCAGAACCCAAACTGGCAGAAGTCGAACGGTTCATCAGAAAGGCAAGGTCAGGCTCAGTACCAGGACCTAATGGAGTGCCGTATAAGGTGTTCAAGAAGTGTGAAGAGCTGAGGAAATACTTGTGGAGATTGTTAAAGGTGGTGTGGAGACAAGATGTTGTTCCTTTGTCATGGAGTGAGGCTGAAGGAGTATACATCCCGAAGGAAGAGAATTCTTCTACATTGAATCAGTTCTGACCAATTTCACTCCTGAATGTAGAGGGGAAGATTATGTTTGCCATTCTGGCAGAAAGAATATCTTCATTTGTGATTGAAAATGGATTAGTAAATACATCTGTGCAGAAAGCAGGAATACCAGGCTTCTCAGGATGCCTTGAACATTCTAGTATGATATGGCATACCATCCAGGAGTCAAAAAGGTTGGGAAGAAATCTGGCTGTAGTTTGGCTTGATCTGGCAAATGCATATGGTTCTGTTCCCCATATCCTGATTGAGTTTGCGATGGAATTCCTATGGATTCCTGCTAAGGTGAGGAACTTTGTTATGCAGTACTACAACGATTTCTGGATGAGGTTTTCCACTCAGCAGTTTACAACTAGGTGGCAGAGCTTGGATGTTGGAATCTCAATGGGATGTGCAATTTCACCCATCCTTTTTCTGTTAGCCTTGGAGGTTATTGTGAGGGCTGCAGAATCAGTGGGACCAGGTGTTGCACTTGATGGCGGAGAGGAATTACCACCAATACGAGCGTTCATGGATGACCTTACCCTTTTGGGTCCCAGCGCGGAGGCAGTGGAAAATGTACTATCTAGACTTGAAGAGCTAATGGATTGGGGAAAAATGAAGTTTAAGACCAAGAAGTCAAGGAGCCTTGTTCTTAGGAGAGGAAAGCTGGTTGACTTTCATTTCACCCTTTGTGGAGAGGAGATTCCATCCATTCAGGACCAACCAGTTAAGAGCCTCGGGCCATGGTACACAGAGGAGCTGAGAGACACCAAGAGGGCTCAAGAGACAGGAGAACAGATCAGCAGAGGTCTGATGTCTGTTGATGAGTGTGGCTTGCCTGGCAAGTTGAAGTTGTGGTGCTTGCAGTATGGACTGATGCCACGGATAATGTGGCCACTAACTGTCTATGAAGTGGCAATGTCCCACGTTGAGGCAATGGAATGGAAGATCAACAAGTATGTGAAGAAGTGGCTTGGAGTACCGAGCAGCCTCACCAATGTTGCAATCCACAGTAGCAAGACAAAGCTTACCATCCCAGTGCAATCCCTTGTTGAGGAGGTCAAGGTAGCCAACGTAAGGTCATTCTTGATGCTTCGAGGCTCAAAAGACCCTGTCATCAAGAACACCCAGCCGGATGTGAGATCAGGCAGGAAGTGGTCAGCCCATGTAGCAGTTGATGAGGCAGAGTCCAGATTGAAGCACAAGGAGACAGTTGGGGCTATCCAGCTAAGCCACCAGGGACTTGGATGGACAACCCACAAGTGGTGGTCATCTTCTACAGGTAAGGAGCGCCGTGAGCTTGTAACACAAGAAATACGAGAGGTAGAAGAGGAGAAGAGGTTAACTAAAACAGCTGGCCTGGCCAAACAAGGGGCTTGGACCCGGTGGGAAAGTGTTGAACAACGACACCTATCTTGGAATGTTCTGTGGCAGATAGAACCGCTCCGCATTTCTTTTTTATGCAGAGCAGCATACAATCTGCTCCCAGCACCTGCCAACCTCAGCACCTGGTATGAAGATAAGACAGACAGGTGTGCTGCTTGTGGCGAGAAGGGAACACTTCAACATATCTTGAGTGCATGCAGAGTCAATCTTTCCAGCGGCATGTACACGTGGAGACATAACAAGGTTCTCAAAGTTGTAACAGAAGCGGTTGAGCAGAGAGTACTGCAGCACAACTTATCTCATGCCCCATGCTGCACAGAACATCGCATATCATTTGTGAAAGAAGGCTCCAAGTCAAGGGTGTGCAGCATAGGCTCACGATCAAGCATACTTTCTTCAGCCAATGATTGGTGTGTCAAGGCTGACTTGGACTGGAAAGGCAGTTTCCCGGAGCAAATAGCTTTTACAACATTGCGTCCAGATATAATCGTATGGTCTGACACCAGTAGAGAAGCGGTTATTGGTTAACTCACAGTCCCCTGGGAAGACAACATCGATGAAGCCCATGAGCGCAAGTTAACCAAGTATGCAGAGTTGAGATCAGAGTGCAGAGACTGAGGGTGGAAGGTTTCATGCTATCCATTCGAAGTAGGCTGCCGTGGGTTTATTGCGTTCACTCTCCAGAAGTGGCTGCGTGACCTTGGCTTCACTAGAAGAGAGATCAAGTCAACCCGCAGGGCTGTAGCTGAGGCAGCAGAGAAAGGATCAGCATGGGTGTGGACTAAGTATGTCCAGAGGGGCAGATAGTCAGACAGTGTATACATACCTTGCAAACCCTTCAGTAGTTGCATAGACACCTGAAGAGTAGACTATCTGTTGGATGGAAGTGACCAACAAATCTGATAGAGGCAGATGTCAAGTTTTTAAGCTCACCAGTGGGAGGTGGTGCTTTAGCACTGCTGGCCCACCACCTCGAAGGAGTCTTGATCATAAGTGGGCCGAAACTCCTGAAGAAAGGTGGCAGATCAACTGATGATCCCACTGGTGATAGCACAGGACAGTTAACAGCTTAGTCCATGTTTATTTTGTAACTTTGCTGGCGTACAATCTGTCATTTCTTGATGACCAATAACAGCGTATGGGACAGCATTTACAGAGCATTCATTACAATCTATATTCCTGAATTGGAACATCCTGACTGCCGTTTGGTTGAACCCAAGTTATGCTGACCCTTGATGTGTATTACTTATGGAAGGTGGCCTTCTCACTGTTGAGTCATGTGGCTGTTAGGAAAGTTAGCTAACAAGCCAAATTTGTATACAAGCCCTGGTGAGGATTTTTCTGGTTGCTCCTACTTTTGTTGCTATTTTAGGTGATTTTGAATCAGGGAAGCCTGTAGATAAGGAAAACAATTGAATCCTGGATCTCCCCACCTGCAGATCCCAGTCAATTCAGATTGACAACATCTCCTCCATGACCTCCATCAGCACAGCTGCAACACAAGGCTGTGCGCTTAGTCCCCTGCTCTACTCACGTTACACTTAGTGACTCTATGGCTAAGCACGGCTCCAATGTCATATTCAAGTTTGCTGACATTGTTGTAGGCTGAATCAAATGTGATGATGGATCAAGATATAGGAGGGAAATTGAAAATCTGACTGAGTGGTATCACAACAACAACCTCTCAACTCAATGTCAGCAAGATGAAGGAACTGATTATAGACCAGGAGAAGGAAACCAGAGGTCCATAAGCCAGTCCTCATCAGAGGATCAGAGGTGGAGAGGCTTAGCAACTTGAAATTCCAGGTGTTATTATTTTGGAGAAACTGTCCTAAGCCGAGCACAGCAGTGCCTCTACTTCCTTAGGAGTTTGTGGCTATTCGTCATGACATCTAAAACTTTTGATAAACTTCTATAGATGTGTAGTGGAGAGTATACTGACTGGCTACATCACAGCTTGGTATGGAAACATCAATACCCTTGAACAGAAAATCCTATAAAAAGTAGTGGATATGGCCCAGTCCATCACAGGTAAAGCTCTCCCAACCATTGAGCATACTTACATGACACACAGTCGCAGGAAAGCAGCATCCATCACCAGGGACCCCTACCATCCAGGACAAGCACTCTTCTTGCTGCTTCCATTAGGAAGGAATACAAGTGCCTCAGGACTTGCACCACCAGGTTCAGGAACAGTTACCACCCCTCAACCATCAGGCTCTTGAACCAAACAAGATAACTTCACTCAACTTGATTTGCCCCATCATTGAAATGTTACCATGTCCAATGGACTCACTTTCAAGTACTTTTCATCTCATAATCTTGATAGTTATTATTTATTTATTTAACCAGTTTTAACTCTGCTAAGACATCTAATACCAAATTTTTCACTCCAGAGAAAACAATCCAAGTTTATCCAACTTCTCCTTAGTTTCATCACATCCCTCAAAGACTTTTTTTCCAAATAACTTTCCTATCCAATGACATTAGGATCTCTGACTTAGCCTGACCACTCTTCTTGAATAAAGGCAGACTAACCAAATCTGAACACAGTCATCCAAGTGAGGTAACACAATAGAATCAGAATCAGAATCAGGTTTATTATCACCAGCATGAGACGTGAAATTTGTTAACTTAGCAGCAGCAGTTCAATGGAATACACAATCTAGCAGAGAAAAAACATAATAAATAAAATAATAACAATAAACAAGTAAACCAATTACATATATTGAATAGATTTTTAAAAACGTGCAAAAACAGAAATACTATACATTAAAAAGAAGTGAGGTAGTGTCCAAAGATTCAATGTCCTTTTAGGAATCAGATGGCAGAGGGGGAAGAAGCTGTTCCTGAATCGCTGAGTGTGTGCCTTCAGGCTTCAGTACCTCCTACCTAATGGTAACAGTGAGAAAAGGGTGCTGGAGGTCCTCAATAATGGATGCTGCCTTTTTGAGATACCGCTCCCTGAAGATGTCCTGGGTACTTTGTAGGCTAGTACCCAAGATGGAGCTGACTAGATTTACAACCTTCTGAGCTTCTTTCGGTCTTGTGCAGTGGCCCCTCCATACCAGACAGTGATGCAGCCTGTCAGAATGCTCTCCACGATACTACAGAAGTTTTTGAGTGTATTTGTTGACAAGCCAAATCTCTTCAAATAAAGTATAGCCACTGCCTTCTTTATAACTACATCGATATGTTGGGATCAGGTTAGATCCTCAGAGATCTTGACACCCAGGAACTTGAAGCTGCTCACTCTTTCCACTTCTGATCCCTCTATGAGGATTGGTATGTGTTCCTTCGTCTTACCCTTCCTGAAGTCCACAATCAGCTCTTTCATCTAACTGACGTTGAGTACCAGGTTGTTGCAGCGGCACCACTCCACTAGTTAGCATATCTCACTCCTGTACACCCACGTCACCACCTGAGGTTCTACTAACAATGGCTGTATTGTCAGACAATTTATAGATTGTATCTGACCTATGCCTAGCCACAGTCATGTGTATATAGAGAGTAGAGCAGTGGGCTAACCACACACCCCGGTGTTGATCATCAGCGATCAGTGTTATCACCAATCTGCAGATTGTGGCCTTCCGGTTAGGAAGTCAAGGATCAAACTGCAGGGGGAGGTACAGAGGCCCAGGTTCTGCAACTTCTCAATCAGGATTGTGGGAATGATGGTATTAAATGCTGAGCTATAGTCAATAAACAGCATCCTGACATAGTTGTTTGTGTTGTCCAGGTCGTCTAAAGCCATGTGGAGAGCCATATGCTATTACAGAAGGATATCTTTACTTTTGAACTCAGATTAACTTGCAATAAGGGGAAGAGACTATTTCCAGGACACCCAGCACCTGCGTAAGATTTAACATTTTATGATTTTATGTGTGGGACTGGGAAAGAGAAAAATGAATATTAGGGTTGTTAGTATAGGTAACATAGGTGGTTAAGGGTAAAAGAGAGGTGGAACAAATAATTTCTTCAATAGGTCAAAACAGGGTAACCTTATGGGCAGCTATAATTAGGCTTTGCTTTTTTGTTTCTGTAATATATTGTTAATTGCAAATTCATGAGATCAGACTATACAAGAAATAAAGGAAAAACTGATTCAAAATGTTGGCAGGCAAATGTTGCCAGTCCTCATACAAACAGAAAGATTAAGTTATCTAATCTTGGAAAATTCAATACTGAATCTTACAGACTGCAGCATGCCCAGATAGATGAGGTGTTGTTGCTCAGGCTGGGCCTCATAACAGTGTCCGAGTCCACAGAGAGGTCACCATGGAAGCAGGATTGAGTATTGAGGTGGTAAGCAACAGGAATCTCAGTTTATTTTTGATTTCCAGCACCAAGGATGAAGTTTTCTAATTTTTAAAACAACTTACTTGCCTTCTCAATTCCTTCTGTCAAATTCTAGTGCTAATGTACCTCTTATTTTGGCCAGGTATGGCTGAGGTGGCTGAAAAGTGCACAAGGCACAAGAAAATAGGAAACAGTCCTTATTCCACAAAAATCCATTCACCTGAGAGCTGTGATCCCAGAAAGATGACAAACAGCCACGTATGCCTAAAATAACATAGGGTCATGTGACTCGCCAGACACCCTGCATATCATGGCCTCGACACTGATAACATTAGGTTTTTTTTGGGGAGGGGGGAACCAACATAATACACAAGCCCAGTATACTGTGGCTGAAATCCTACCGAAGCTGAGAGTGCTGTAAAGTCCACGTGAACAGTTTGCATCATTCTGTATTGAAGTAAAAATGGTATTTATTTCTCTTTGAAAGTAGCTAGGCTGCAAAGATACAGTACGCTGCTTGAAATGATCTGGATACCTGATTCGGACAGTAGCCTTATCAGGTAAACTAGCCCACTTGCAAGCCCACTGTTGAGTCTGCAGATCTCCAAAGTAATTGGCCTTGCAGATCACAGTCTGCTTTGACATCACTTGCTGCAAGATTAAGATGGGAGCATAGAGTACAGGTATGAACTGTGGAGTGGGTGGTTCTGGTCTTCACTAAGCAGCCTTTCCATTATCTTCTCCTGCTGAAGAGAATCTTTCAGCAAAACCATTAATGCATGATACACAGTACATGCCCATTGCAAGTAGATGCTAAGTGCTGAAATGGCAGTGGAGATCTATTGTGTTTCAGAATTATTTGAAAAGGAGAAGAAGCCTCTGTGTGCTTCAATTTCAAATTAGAATGTGAATTGTTCTTTAACTGTGGAGCTATGGAGCATGCAATGTTATAAACCTGATTGGTTTGTAAGTGACCAAAAAGAGATGAATAGAAAAATACTATTAAAATTCTATTGGTGAAATTAGTTTGATGTGAAAAGGTATTTTTAGTTGTGTAACCAGGTATTATAAAAGTACTGTCCATATAAACAAAACTTCACTTTGGGTAGAGACCATATCAATTTGTGTTGTATAGAAATAAGAAGGGATGCACAATTAGATTACCAAGTTTTCTTAATAGCACTTTTCTTAAAGTGACATAAAGTGAAACAATTGTTTTATCTCAAAAGCTGCTAAGACAGCTTAAGGGCACCTTTAGAACTTAGCAGTGATAGTACTCCATAATAAAAGATCTGGTTTATAACCTTGCAGCTCATTCTGTCTTTTCAATTCTTCCAAAGTGATTGGCAGGAAAAACAAACCAACATCAGCAACTACTCCTAGACTTACATCCACAGGCTGAAGCTCCAATTAAACTCTACTGGATATGCCACATCACATGCATGCATTATTCCATGCACCCGAAACAGACGGTCTATTTCAATCTCAGTCGCAGGATGGGATAACAAAGCAGATTCAGGTAGACTCAAGGATGTGCTCAAACCCTTCTTGAAAACATTTCCACTGACACTTCAGAATCTGGCCCATAACCAAAGTGGAGAAAGACCATTCGTGACTGCATTGAGAAACCATGCAACGGGAGCACACAGAAGCCCAGGAGAAGCAGTTTAACTCCTCAGAAATTACCCATCCACCCGCTCCATCAGACATTTCCCTGATCCACCTAAGGAAAATTATCCTGTTTCCCACAATGGTCAATTCAGACTCTACCATAGACTCCGTAACAGCCTGCAGGCTGAAGAATGCATAGCATTAACACCACAAAATGAAAACTTTGCAGCAGAATAGCTCAAATATCAAACCGATTGTGATAATTGGAAAGATGAGCATGGATTTTATATTCTTTGTGTGTTCCTGGTGGTTCTAAAGCATTCATAGACAGCTCTCTTTAAAGGCCAGTACAAAGGAGCTTGCAGTCAGATGTACTGGCACAAGCACACAGCAAGTTCCACTAAGTCCAATTAAATGAATTAAAAGATCAGTGCTGGCAGGACAAAAGGACAACTAGACTTCTTAAAATAATTGACTTAGGATCAATTAAAAAGATAGGGAATACCTAGTAAATTAATTCTGATAAAAGGTGATTAACAACATTAATTCTTCACAAACACGAGAAAGACTGTACTTCTTCCTATAGATGCTGCCTGGCCTGCTGCGTTCCACCAGCATTTTGTGTGTGTTGCTTAATTCTTCACAGATGTGGCTACACTGCTGATTGTTTCTAGTATTCTTTGCTCTCACATTTCCAGCATCTGCAGTTTGTGCTTTGTACAAGGTTTTATATCTCATCCATAAAAGGGTATGTTTGCAATCTAACATTCCATCAGCAAGCAACAACCAAGATTCGGATTGGATCTTTCTGACCCAAAAGAAACAGCTTAGTCATAGCTCTTCAGCATAAATACCTGCCCTTACACAGTGGTGATAGCAAGATCTCTGTTTCAACATTTGATATCTAGTGCAAGATGTAGAAAATCATAACAGTATCTACAGACTGTTGTATACAAAAGAAAATCAAAGCATTGTTGAATAAAGATCTGCAATGGTGTTTCATAAAAGTTTGCATGATCCAGAAAGCAGTATACAATAACAATAACCATGAAAGAAAAACAATTAAGGTGATTGATGAGGGTAGGGGGTGGACATCATCTACAATGGCCTTCAGTATGGCAATTGACAAGGTCCCTCAAGGTAGCTTGAACGGGGAGATTAAGATAGATGGGATCCATGGTAATTTAATAGCTCGGATTCTGAATTGGCTTGGCTGTATTCTGGGCAAGCCACTTTAGGAGGTAATCAAATGTAAGGGGGAAAGTATACAGTTAAAGATAAGACCCTAATAGCATTGACGTAGAGCATAAACTTGGGATCCAAGCTTGTATGTCCCTGAAAACAGCAATGCAAATAGATAGTAGAGACATATGGCTTGATTACCTTCATTTCTGGGGGCATAGAGTATAATAGTCAGGAAATCATTTCGCAGTTTTATAAAACTTTGGTTAGGCTGCACGTGGGAGTGTTGTGTGCAATTCTGGTCACCCATTACAGGAAGTACATGTAAGTTTTTAAGAGGGTACAGAAGTTTACAGAATATTGCTTGCATTAAAGGCTATTAGCTGTAAGGGGAGGTTGGGCAAACTTGGGTTGTTTTCACTGAAGCTGAGAGGAAGCGTGATAGAAACTTGTGAAAGGTATAGACAAATTGTGAGAATAGGCAAAGAAGTGGCAGATGGAATATAGTGAAGGGAGTTGGGAATCGTGCAGGGTTCCCTAAAATTTAACATACAGGTTGAGTCAGTGGTAAAGAAGGCAAATGCAATGCTTGCATTCATTTCGAGAGGATGAAATATAAAAACAAGGATATAATTGCTTTATAAGGCATTGGTCAGACCACATTGTGTGTAGTTCTGGGCCCCCTTTATCTAAGAAAAGATGTGCTGCCATTGGAGAGGGACCAGAGAAGGTTCATGAAAACGATCCAAGGAAACAGAACGTTAATGTATAAAGAGCGTTTGATGGCTCTGGAGCTGTATTCACTAGAGCTTTAAAAAAAAATGAGGGGCAATCTCATTGAATCCCATCAAATATTGAAAGGCCTAAATAGAGTGTACATGTAGAGGATGTTTCCTATAGTGGGAAGTCTTGAACCAGAAGGGGAAGCCTCAGAATAGAAAAACGTCCCTTTGGAAGAGATGAGAAAAAATTTCTTTTGCCAGACAGTGTTGAATCTGTGGAAATAATAGTCACTGCTGGCTGTGGAAGCCAAGTTACTGGGTATAATTTAAAGTGGAGGTTGATAGGTTCTTAATTAGTAAGGGTGTCAAAGGTTATGAGATTGAGGAGGATAATATATTAGTCATGATGGAATGGCACAGCAGGTTTATGTTTTACGGTCTTATTCTCCTTGGAGGTCCATAACGAGTGGTAAGGATGAGAAGTGACTTTGTAGGGGAACAAAGGATAAGAGGCATAATAGAATGAACGGCCAGTGACGTTTTTTCCCAGGACAGAAATGCCTGACATTAAAGGGCATACTTTTATGATTGGAGGAAAGTTCAGGGGGGATGTCAGGAGGTAGGTTTTTGTATACAGAGTGATATGTGTATGGAATGTGCTGCTGGGTGTGGTGATAGAGGCAGATACGCAAAGGACATTTAAGAGGTTCTTAGAGAGGCACATGGAAGAAAGAAAACTGGAGTTTTATCTGGGAGGGAAGGGAAACATTGATCTTGGAGTAGGTTATTCATAGGCTAACTGGCCTGTATTGTTCTGTGTTGAAAAGGGTAGAATCCGATCAATGAAACTTTTGTTATTTTTTGATGTTTACCAAAGGTACAGTGCTCTTCTGAACCACCACAGGCTTTGTTGAAGAGTCCATAAAAGTGTTGGTAGTAATCTTATTAACTTGTTAGGTACTTTCAAAGATCATTTAAGAGTTCCAAGTGGGCCAACCCAGTTGCAATGAGGGAAGGTTCCTCATCGGAATTGTCTGAAATCACCAAAAACACAGGTCTACAAATTCTGCCCCGAAAAATAAACAAAATTCTTGAATTGGAAATATTATGTAGTAGCGTGTGATAGAGTGGCCAAATAGCTTCAAGTGATGGAATAAAGTTCCAGTCTCCCAGGAGGCCTGTATTCAAGTCTCACCACTGCCATTTAATGGTATGGTTTCCTCAAAGTTTGGATAAATGCATGGATGGGAGGGGGATGGAAGATTTATGGAACAAGTGCGGGTTGATGGGACTAGGCAGAATAACAGCTTCACACGGACTAGGTGGGCCCTGTGCTCTAGTGCTCTAATAATCTCACACACTCACACACAATTTCTTGTAGCTAGGTCTTTATGAATAACTTCTCTCCTTGCCAAGTAGCTCATCCCACAGGCGATCTGAATGGCCATATGTACAAGGTCCTGCTGCGATATTGCCTGTAAAAAATACATCATAACCATTACTTGAATTTTATCAGCAAAAAATAGAGAAATTAAGTCAAACCAAATAGAATTGTTTTTCTTAAATCCCGATCTAAGGTTTCCTCCAGGTACTCCAGTTTCCACCCACCTTCCAAAGACGTATGGTTAGGATTAGCGAGCTCGAGGGTATTCTATATTGGTATTGGAAGCATGGTGCTACTTGCAGTCTGCCCAGCACAATCCATGCTGATTTGATTTGATACAGAATAACGCATTTCACTGTATTTTTTTACTGACGTGATAAACCAAACTAATCTTTAATCTTTGAAACCTTTGTACTTAAATTTAATCAATATTACTGATAAATTGTTACAAAGACACACGAAGCATGCTTGAAACTCCTGCATTCTCAGATACATAGACTAAAATATGGTGGGACTGATGCTTGTTTATTTCACAAAAGTCAGACTGTGTACTGAGCACTGAGGAACCCACTAGATGCAGCTTTTCAGTGACCTGGAATTGGTTTACAAACAGTATTAGCAGTCCCCCATTCTTCTGGAAACACTCCCTTAGACAGGGAGAATCAATCAACAGAACTTCCACAACTTCTTCCACTACTTCTTTTAGCATCCTGGGATGTATTGCATCTAGGGTTAGCATGCTCTTCATTTCCAAAGATACTAAACCCCTTAGTTTGAACTCTCATTTGTTGTGCTTACCTCCCCCAATATTTAAAACACTTCAATCTAAATACAAACGTACAAAATTAATATCACCTCCCCCCACCTTTTATGAAGACTAGTAAAATACTCATCTTGATAGAAATGTTGCTCCAGGAACCACTCCATACTTGGCCATCCAGCTAGATGGACTAATCTTTTGGGCCGACGGAAGTGCCACGATTTCCAGCAAGACCCACAAAGGTCTGTGTATCATCCTTGGTAGTAATGGCCCATGGTCTACTGCAGACAGTCTTTAAAGGTGAGTGCAGGCCCCTCTACTTACCGAGAGAGTTCACTGCCACTTACTGCTGCTTACACCACCCCAACCTCCAATCTGCCTTCAGATAAAGGGAAAGGATGACTCTAAAGTTAGCAAGAGCCACGCTCTCCTGTGCCACCAGGAAGGCAAAGTGCGAGTAGCCAAAGAAAGTTCACAGACACCTTTGTGACACCAGGGACACGTGGCGACGTGGCAAGGTACACAAACCATAACAAATCCACCCTGTCGGTTAATGACAGTGACGCCTCCCTTACTGATAGGCTGAATGCCTTCTATGTACGATCTGATGCATTGTATGATGCGACATCAAAGAAAGCCCCATCTCCCCTTGAGGAACAGGCATCCCCTCTGGTCACAGACAAGGTGAGGAAGATCCTAGCCAGGGTAAACACACTCAAAGCTGCGGAGCTGGACAACATACCTGGTCAGGTGCTGAGGGACTATACAGTCTAGCCGATAGAGGTCTTAGCAGGCATCTTTTATACAGTGGCATGAAAAAGTTTGGGCACCCCTGGTCAAAATTTCTGTTACTGTGAATAGTTAAGTGAGTAGAAGATGAACTGATCTCCAAAAGTCATAAAGTTAAAGATTAAACATTCTTTTCAACATTTTGAGCAAGATTAGTGTATTATTTTTGTTTTGTACAATTTTAGAGTGAAAAAAAGAAAAGGAACACCATGCAAAAATTTGGGCACCCCAAGGGATTTGAGCTCTCAGATAACTTTTACCAAGGTCTCAGACCTTAATTAGCTTGTTAGGCTATGGCTTGTTCACAGTCAATATTAGGAAAGGCCAGGTGATGCAAATTTCAAAGCTTTATAAATACCCTGACTCCTCAAACCTTGTCCCAACAATCAGCACCCATGGGCTCCTCTAAGCAGCTGCCTAGCACTCTGAAAATTAAAATAAATGCAGGAGAAGGCTATAAGAAGACAGCAAAGTGTTTTCAGGTAGCCATTTCCTCAGTTCGTAATGTAATTAAGAAATGGCAGTTAACAGGAGTGGTGGAGGTCAAGTTGAGGTCTGGAAGACCAAGAAAACTTTCCAAGAGAACTGCTCATAAGATTGCTGGAAAGGCAAATCAGAACCCTCGTTTGACTGCAAAAGACCTTCAGGAAGATTTAGTAGACTCTGGAGTGGTGGCGCACTATTCTACTGTGCAGCGACACCTGCACAAACATGACCTTCATTGAAGAGTCATCAGAAGAAAACCTTTCCTGCATCCTCACCACAAAATTCAGCGTCAGAGGTTTGCAAAGGAACATCTAAACAAGCCTGATGCATTTTGGAAACAAGTCCTGTGGACTGATGAAGTTAAAATATAAGTATCTGGCCGCAATGAGCAAAGGTATGTTTGGAGAAAAAAGGGTGCAGAATTTCATGAAAAGAACACCTCTCCAACTGTTAAGCACGTGGATGGATCGATCATGCTTTGGGCTTGTGTTGCAGCCAGTGGCACGGGGAACATTTCACTGGTAGAGGGAAGAATGAATTCAATTAAATACCAGCAAATTCTGAAAGCAAACATCACACCATCTGTAAAAAAGCCGAAGACGAAAAGAGGATGGCTTCTACAACAGGATAATGATCCTAAACACACCTCAAAATCCACAATGGACTACCTCAAGAGGCACAAGCTGAAGATTTTGCCATGGCCCTCACAGTCCCCTGACCTAAACATCATCAAAAATCTGTGGATAGACCTCAAAAGAGCAGTGCATGCAAGACAGCCCAAGAATCTCACAGAACTAGAAGCCTTTTGCAAGGAAGAATGGGCGAAAATCCCCCAGACAAGAGTTGAAAGACTCTTAGCTGGCTACAGAAAGCGTTTGCAAGCCAAAGAGGGTGATACTTGCCAAAGGGGGTATTACTAAGTACTGACCATGCAGGGTGCCCAAACTTTTGCTTCAGGCCCTTTTCCTTTTCTGTTATTTTGAAACTGTAAAAGATGGAAATAAAAAAGTAATCTTGCTTAAAATATCAAAGAAATGTGTCATCTTTAACTTTATGCCTTTTGGAAATCAGGTCTTTTACTTAGTTAGCTATTCACAGTAACAGAAATTTTGACCAGGGGTGCCCAAACTTTTGCATGCCACTGTATATCTGAAACAGTCCAATTCAAGGCAGCCACCATCATTCCAGTGCCTAAGAGAAGAACAATAACAGACCTAAATAATAACCGCCCAGGAGCACTGACTTCAACAATCAAGAAGTGCTTTGAGTGGCTGGTAATGAATCATATAAAATCCCATCTTCCAGCTACATTGGACTCTTTTTAGTTCAGCTACCACTCAAACCACTCCACTGACGATGCCATAGCCTCGGCCCTCCATTCTGTCCTGCCCACTTAGAAAACAATGCCTTATAAGACCATAAGAGAAAGGAGCGGAAGTCGGCCATTCGGCCCATCGAGTCTGCTCCGCCATTTTATCATGAGCTGATCCATTCTCCCATTTAGTCCCACTCCCCCGCCTTTTCACCATAACCTTTGATGCCCTGGCTACTCAGATACCTATTAATCTCTGCCTTAAATACACCCAATGACTTGGCCTCCACTGCTACCCGTGGAAACAAATTCCATAGATTCACCACCCTCTGGCTAAAAAAATTTCTTCGCATTTCTGTTCTGAACGGGTGCTCTTCAATCCTTAAGTCATGCCCTCTCGTACTAGACTCCCCCATCATGGGAAACAACTTTGCCACATCCACTCTGTCCATGCCTTTCAACATTCAAAATGTTTCTATCAGGTCTCCCCTCATTCTTCGAAACTCCAAGGAATACAGTCCAAGAGCGGACAAACGTTCCTTATATGTTAACTCTCTCATTCCCGGAATCATTCTAGTGAATCTTCTCTGTACCCTCTTCAATGTCAGCACATCCTTTCTTAAATAAGGAGACCAAAACTGCCCACAGTACTCCAAGTGAGGTCTCACCAGCGCCTTATAGAGCCTCAACATCACATCCCTGCTCCTATACTCTATTCCTCTAGAAATGAATGCCAACATTGCATTCGCCTTCTTCACTACTGACTCAACCTGGAGGTTAACCTTAAGGGTATCCTGTACAAGGACTCCCAAGTCCCGTTGCCTCTCAGAACTTTGAATTCTTTCCCCATTTAAATAATAGTCTGCCCGTTTATTACTTCTGCCAAAGTGCATAACCATACACTTTCCAACATTGTACTTCATTTGCCACTTCTCTGCCCATTCTTCTAATCTATCCAAGTCTCTCTGCAGACTCTCCGTTTCCTCAGCACTACCGGCCCCTCCACCTTTCTTCGTATCGTCAGCAAACTTAGCCACAAAGCCATCTATTCCATAATGCAAATCGTTGACGTACAATGTAAAAAGAAGTGGCCCCAACACGGACCCCTGTGGAACAGCACTGGTGACCGGCAGCCTACCAGAATAGGATCCCTTAATTCCCACTCTCTGTTTCCTGCCAATCGGCCAACACTCTATCCACATATGTAACTTTCCCGTAATTCCATGGGCACTTATCTTGTTAAGTAGCCTCATGTGTGGCACCTTGTCAAAGGCCTTCTGAAAATCCAAATATACAACATCCATTGCATCTCCCTTGTCTAGCCTACTGGTAATTTCCTCAAAAAATTGTAATAGGTTTGTCAGGCAGGATTTTCCTTTAAGGAATCCATGCTGAGTTCTGCCTATCTCATCATATGCCTCCAGGTACTCTGTAACCTCATCCTTGACAATCGACTCCAACAACTTCCCAACCACCGATGTCAAGCTAACAGGTCTATAATTTCCTTTTTGCTTCCTTGCCCCCTTCTTAAATAGCGGAGTGACATTTGCAATCTTCCAGTCCTCCGGAACCATGCCAGAATCTATCGACTTTTGAAAGATCATCGCTAATGCCTCCGCAATCTCCACAGCTACTTCCTTCAGAACATGCGGGTGCATTCCATCTGGTCTGGGAGATTTATCTACCTTTAGACTATTCAGCTTCCTGAGTACTTTCTCTGTCGTAATTGTGACTGCGCACACTTCTCTTCCCTGCCACCCTTGAGTGTCCGGTATACTGCTGATGCCTTCCTCAGTGAAGACTGATGAAAAATACTTGTTCAGTTCCTCTGCCATCTCCTTATCTCCCATTACAATTTCTCCAGCGTCATTTTCTATTGGTCCTATATCTACTCTCACCTGTCTTTTACTCCTTATATACTTGAAAAAGCTTTTAGTATCCTCTTTGATATTATTTGCTAGCTTCCTTTCATAGTTAATCTTTTCTCTCTTAATGACCTTCTTAGTTTCCTTTTGTAAGGTTTTAAAAACTTCCCAATCCTCTGTCTTCCCACTAATTCTTGCTTCCTTGTATGCCCTCTCCTTTGCTTTAACTTTGGCTTTGACTTCTCTTGTCAACCATGGTTGCATCCTTTTTCCATTCAAAAATTTCTTCTTTTCTGGAATATACCTGTCTTGCACCTTCCTCATTTCTCGCATAAACTCCAGCCACTGCTGCTCTGCTGTCTTTCCCGCCAGTGTCCCTTTCCAGTCAACTTTGGCCAGTTCCTCTCTCATGCCACTGTAGTTTCCTTTACTCCACTGAAATACCGACACATCAGATTTCGGCTTCTCTTTTTCAAATGTCACAGTGAACTCAAACATGTTATGATCACTGCCTCCTACGGGTTCCTTCACCTCAATCTCTCTAATCACCCCTGGTTCATTACGTAATACTCAATCCAGTACAGCCGAGCCCCTAGTGGGCTCAACAACAAGCTGTTCTAAAAAGCCACCTCACAGACATTTTACAAATTCTCTCCCTTGGGATCCAGTGCCGACCTGATTTTCCCAATCCGCTCGCATGTTAAAATCCCCCACAATTACCATAACACTACCCTTCTGACAAGCCTTTTCTATTTCCTGTTGTAATTTGTAGTCCACATCCCTGCAGCTGTTTGGAGGCCTATAAATAACTGCCATCAGGGTCCTTTTACCCCTGCGATTTCTTAGCTCAACCCATAAAGGTTCTGCACCTTCCGATCCTATATCACCTCTTTCTAGTGATCTAATATCATTTCTTACCAATAAAGCCACGCCTCCCCATCTGCCTATCTTCTTATCCTTCCGATACACCGTGCATCCTTGGACATTCAACTCCTAGAGACATGCATCCTTTAGCCACGTCTCAGTGATGGCCACAATATCATATCTGCCAATCTGTAGCTGTACAACAAGATCATCCATCTTATTCCTTATGCTGCGTGCATTTAAGTATAACACCTTAAGACCAGTATTTGGTACTTTTTGCTTTGACTTCACTGC
The DNA here is from genome assembly GCF_030028105.1 of Mobula birostris. NCBI lineage: Eukaryota > Metazoa > Chordata > Chondrichthyes > Myliobatiformes > Myliobatidae > Mobula > Mobula birostris. The sequence continues at coordinate 97,158,726 of NC_092373.1, forward strand.
AACTTTATTGCACTGCAACTCATCCCAATGGCTACAAATCTGCCCCATCACCTACCTGTCTTTCCTGACATCTTTACTGCTCACTATCTTAGATTTATTTCTGTTTTTCCCTTCCTCCGCTCTGTCATTCCGTTTCCCATCCCCCTGCCAAATTAGTTTAAACCCTCCCTAACAGCTCTATTAAACTTTTCCGCCAGGATATTGGTCCCCTTCGGGTTCAGGTGTAACCTGACCTTTTTGAACAGGTCATACTTCCCCCAGAAGAGATCTCAATTATCCAAGAATATGAAGCCCTGCCCCCTGCACCAGTCTTTCAGCCACACATTCATCTGCCTGATCCTACTATTCTTGCCCTCGCTAGCAAGTGGCACAGGTAGCAATCCCGAGATTACTACCCTGGAGGTCCTGCTTCTCAGCTTCCTTCCTAACTCCTGGAAATCTCACTTCAGGACCTCCTCCTTTGTCCTATCTATGTCATTGGCCAGGATATTGCTCATTGACTTCAGCTTGGCATTTAACACAATCCTCTCTTAGAGGCTGGTGGGTGAATCGCCCTTGTTGGGACTCAACACCCCTCTCTATAACTCGATACCGGACTTCTTGATGAAAAGATTCCAGTCAGACCAAGTTAGCAGCAATATTTCAAGCTTCATTACACTGAGTACTGGTGCCCCCAGGGCTGTTCAATCACACTGCTGACTCATGACTACATTGTCAGATCCAGCTCAAACAGTATCACCAAGTTTGCTGATGATACTAGTGGTTGGTCTCAGCAGCAACGGTGAGTCGGCATACAGAGAACAAGTAGGAGGTTTACCAGATGGGGATAGAACAACAACCTGAGTCTCAATGTTGAGAACAATGATTGTGGACTTCAGGAAGGCACAGGTCGACCACTCTCCATTGCACATCAATGACTGCAGTGGAGTGAGTGAAGAGTATAAAGTTCTTTGGTGTGCACATAATAGATGATCCAACCTAGACCCACAATGCCTCCTCACTAGTTAAGAAGACACAGCAGCATCTACACTTTCTGAGGAGACTGAGGTGTTTAAGGTTCCCTGTCCCCATTCTTATAACTTTCTACAGGAGTACAATTGAGAGCGTCCTGTCTGGCTGCATTATTGTATGGTATGGAACACTGAAAGGCATTGGGCCACAAGAGCCTTCAGAAGATAGTAAATACTGCTGAGGGTAACACTGGGGTCTCCCTCTTCCTTATTTGTGACATTTAAAAAATTACTTATTTATTGAGCTACAGCGTGGAGTACTATTCACAGGACAATTTACAATAACCAGTTAACCTACCAAACTGCGTCTTTGGACTGTGGGAAGAAACCAGAACATCTGGAGGAAACACACGTGGTCACAGGAAACACATATAAGCTCCTCACAGGCAGCAGTGGGAACTGAACCTTGTCTCCAGTACTGTACTGCTACCATGCTGCCACGCTGGTGATCCCTACAATCCATCCCACAATCTCTTTGACCTACTATTGCAGGAAGGAGGTACAAAAGCATCAGGACTAGGACTGTCAGACTGGATAAAAGCTTCTTTCCTCAGACTGGGAGACTAATGAATACCTCGGTCACCAGCAAGGTCTCATCACTAGGACATCGAGCTCATTACCTGTGCTGTGCACTACATACTTCTTAATTATGTTTCATCAACTTATTTAGGATAATGTTTTGATTTATGTGCTGTGTTGGGGGTGCACTGTGGACTGGAGGAATGTTGCTTCATTTGGTTGTATATGTGTAGTGAGATGACAACAAACTGTGCATTTATTATCAAAGTATAGATACAGAACACAACTCTGAGATTCATCTTCCTGCAGGCAGCCATGAAACAAAGAAACACTATGGAACCCATTTAAGAAAACATCAAACATTCAATGTGGGGAAAAAAATTGCACAAATGGCAAAAGCGAGTGAACAACACATAGAATATCAAACATCAAAGCAGCAGTATTAGTTTAGTTAGGTTCAGTGCCGCACCGCTAGCCACTGCAGGCCGCAGGGTCATTCTTCGTTGAAGTGTCCCAGTCTGCATCAAACCACTCAAAAACAGTAGGGAAAAAAAGGTATCCAGAGTAGTTCGCACTTGAACTTATCCATTAAGAAACTCACCCATATTTTCTGCTTCCACATCCTTTTCTTTTGGTGTCTTAAGCCTCTTCTTGTTTCATTAAATACATCAGGAACAAGAGACTAATGAAGGATTAATTAACCCTGAATTTAAATTTATTTTAATTGCAGATGCTTTTGTCTTATCCCCCCTCTTTGCTTTCCTGATCCTGTGCAGTGGTTAGCACAACGCCTTACAGTGTAGGTGACAATGTCAGTATTAATTTCAAGAGGCCTAGAATATAAAAGCAAGGATGTAATGTTGAGACTTCATAAAGCACTGATAAGGCATCATTTGAAGTATTGAGCTGGTATGGGATGTCAAATTTGAAAGCAGAATAGATGATTAATGGCATGATCCTTAGCAGTATGGAGGAACTGATGGATCATAAGGTACACATTCCCTCAAATTGCTGTGAAAATTGATAGGGTGGTTTAGAACGCATAAGGTGTGTTGCCCTTCAGCAGTCATGGGTTGGTTCAAGAGCCGCAAGGCAAGTTTATAGCTGTATAAAACTTTGGTTAGACCACACTTGCAATATTGTGTTTAGTTCTGTTTGCCTCATTATAGGAAGAATATACAAGTTTAGACAAAGAGATATACCATATGTTGTCTGGATTAGAGAACATGTCTTTTGAAGATAGATTGAGCAAGCTGAGACGTTCCTCTTTCAAACATAAGGTGAGAGGCAGCTTAATGGAGGTCCAGAAGATGACAAGAGGCAAAGATGGAATGGATAGCCAGAGACATTTTACCTAGGCTAACACCACGGGGACATTATTTTAAGGTGAATGGAGCACAGTATGGGGAGCGGGGAAGTCAAAGATAGATCTTTTTACGAGTATGGAATGTCCTCCCAGGGCCTGTGACAGCGGGACATACATTATGGACACTTTAGAAATTCTTAGATATGCACATAGATGAGGGCTTTGTAGGAGGGAAGGATTAGATTGATCTTAGGGTAGGTTAAAAGGTTGGCACAATATTGTGGTCTGAAAAGCCTGTACTGTGCTGCCGTGTCCTGTGCTCTCTGCTCAATTCCCCTCAATGTTGGAAAATGTAAAATCCTCTAGAACTACAGCTCCATTCACTTTACATCCCACTGTGATCTGCCATGATATCTGTTTTTCCAATTCCCAATAACTATTAGGAGGCTTACACATAACTTATAACAGTGATCAGCGCTTTCTTTTCTGTGTACTACTTATAAAGCATCATAGGCCGAACCCACCCTGGATTTTCTCCAAGTTCAACACTCTCGGATTAGCAGTGAACTTAGCCTCCCAGTTTGCAACCCCCTCCCATCCCACTTTCACTCGAAGCCTCTATACCCTGGAATATTGAGCTGACTGACCCTCAGTCATTTTACCATGATTGCAACAATTCCATCTGCTGATTAACCAGGCCAGTCTGAAAAAAATCACTAAGCAATTACCATCAACAGATCACTTGCAATACCAGAGGAAACAACACACTGGACCATTGCTACACCACCATCAAGAATGCCTACCGTGCTATTCCACGCCCTCACTTTGGGAAGTCTGATCACCTGGCTGTACTTCTACTCCTTGAGTATAGGTAGAGAATGAAGACTGCGCACCAGTAGTGAAGACCAAGAAGGTGTGGACAAGGGAAGCACAAGAGGGCCTACAGGACTGCTTTGAATCGGTGGACTGGACTGTATTTAGGGATTCATCTTCGAACCCGGATGAGTATGCTGTAGTTGTTACTGACTTCATTAAAACCTGTTTGGATGAGTGTGTGCCCACAAAGGCCTACATGTACATTCCCAAACCAAAAGTCGTGGATGAATCAGGAGGTATGTCATCTACTGAAGACTTGATCTGTGGCATTCAAGTCTGGCAACCCAGGCCTGTAACAGAAAACCAGGTATGATTTGCGGAGGGCTATTTCAAGGGCAAAGAAACAATTTCCAATGAGGTTGGAGGTGACATTGGCAACTCTGGCAGGGTCTGCAAGACATTACTTCCTACAAAACAATGCTTCACTACTAGATGAACTCAATAACTTCTATGCACGCTTTGAAAGGGAGAACACAACTACAGCTGTGAAGATCACTGCTGCACCTGATGACCCTGTGATCTCCGTCTCAGAGACCGATGTTAGACTGTCTTTAAAGGGAGTGAACCCTCGCAAGGCGGAAGATCCCGATGGACTAACTGGTAAGGTTCTGAAGACCTGTGCCAACTAACTAGCAGGAGTATTCAAGGACATTTTCAACCTCTCACTGCTACGGGTGGAAGTTCCAACTTGCTTCAAAAAGGCAACAGTTATACCAGTGCCTAAGAAGAATAATGTGGGCTGCCTTAATGGCTATTGCTCGGTAGCACTCACATCGACAGTGATGAAATGCTTTGAGAGGTTGGTCATGACTAGACTGACTTCCTGCCTCAGCAAGGACCTGGACCCATTGCAATTCACCTATCACCACAATAGGTCAACAGCAGATGCAATCTCAAAGGCTCTCCACACGGCTTTAGACCACCTGGACAACACAAACACCTACATCAGGATGCTGTTCATCAACTATAGCTCAGCATTTAATACCATCGTTCCCACAATCCTGATTGAGAAGTTGCAGAACCTGGACCTCTGTACTTCCCCCTGCAACTGGATCCTCGACTTCCTAACCGGATTGCTGATAACATATCCTCCTCACTGACAATCAACACTGGCGCACCTCAGGGGTGTGTGCTTAGCCCACTTCTCTACTCTCTATATACACATGACTGTGTGGCTAGGCATAGGTCAAATGCAATCTATAAATTCGCTGACGATACAACCATTACTGGTAGAATTTCAGGTGGTGACGAGAGGGCATACAAGATTGAGATATGCCAACTAGTGGAGTGGTGCTGCAGCAACAACCTGGTACTCAGCATCAGTAAGATGAAAGAGTTAATTGTGGACTTCAGGAAGGGTAAGACGAAAGAACACATACCAATCCTCATAGAGCGATCAGCAGTGGAGTGAGTGAGCAGCTTCAAGATCCTGGGTGTTAAGATCTCTGAGGATCTAACCTGGTCCCAACATATCGATGTAGTCATAAAGAAGGCAAGACAGCAGCTGTACTTTAGTAGGAGTTTGAAGAGATCTGGCATGTCAACAAATAACACTCAAAAACGTCTATAGATGTACTGTGGAGAGCATTCTGACAGGCTGCATCACTGTCTGGTATGGAGGGGCTACTGCACAAAACCAAAAGAAGCTGCAGAAGGTTGTAAATCTAGTCAGCTTCATCTTGGGTACTAGCCTACAAAGTACCCAGGACATCTTCAGGGAGTGGTGTCTCAGAAAGGCAGCGTCCATTATTTAGGAACTCCAGCACCCAGGGCATGCCCTTTTCTCACTGTTACCATCAGGTACGAGGTACAGAAGCCTGAAGGCACATACTCAGCGATTCAGGAACAGCTTCTTCCCCTCTGCCGTCCGATTCCTAAATGGACATTGAATCTTTAGATACTACCTCACTTTTTTTTAAAGTATACAGTATTTCTGTTTTTGCATGTTTTTAAAAATCTATTCATTATACGTAATTGATTTACTTGTTGATTATTACCTTTATTTATTATTATATTTCTTCTCTGCTAGATTATGTATTCCGTTGAACTGCTAATGCTAAGTTAACAAATTTCATGTCACATACCAGTGATAATAAACCTGATTCTGATTCTGATTCTGATTGGAGCATTCAGCTCAGCCCTTTTACCAGTTCTTCCCATTGAACATGTTGTATTTTCTACATACGAGTCAGCTTCCCCATTTATTGCATTATTATTTGGATTCCAACATCTGACTCATGTTTAAACCCTTCCAAGCAGAACTAGCAAACCTCCCTGCAAAGGTATGGAAGCCTCTCCAGTTCAGATGCAACTGATCCTTTGGGTACAGTGCCACCTATTCCAAAAGAGATTATAATGATCCAGAAACCTGAAGCCCTTTGTCCTGGAGCAGCTCCTTAATCACACATTAATCTGTTCTATTTCCTCTTTCAATATGCATTCTTCCTGAAGGTGATTTCTTTATCCTGCTTTGTGTGTCACATTGAAAGCTGAAAAAGCCAACATGGGAAAAATTGTAAGCATAGAAGTCATGATTTTTGTTTATTTTGTGAATTGGCTACTGTAGGAAGGTCATCATAGAATGCTATGGCTGTTTTCCCTTGATGTTAGAGAAAGCAGTTCCTTTCCATATCTACTGCTGCTGTCTTAACAGCTTGTATTAAAATCAGCACGAGTGCTTAAACCATGTTAAACTTTCCAAATGAGTTTGTAAGTTGAAATCCCATTTGCAGAGGTCCAATAGATTCCAGTTAAACGGGATACATTGTGACCAGTACATTTTGGCTCAATTAAGAGGGTACTCCAATTTGCTGAAGCTTCATCTAAATAGTTTAAAAGTTGTAAAGACAAACTGAGTAACAAATTATGTACTTAAATGAAATACAGAACAGACTTGAACACTACCAACACTACTACAGTACTACAAAACTATAATTAGTTCCTAATAGTTTTTGATGAGGGATTTATCCACTGAACGCTGCCATGTTCCTCTGACTGTAAATGAACAAAATCAGCAGACACCTAGTGCAGATAATGGACTGACTTCATACTATGCTTTTGATGATTGCATCCTCCAAATCTTCATTTTCATTGTAACATTCAAGATAATCATCGACCTTCAAATTCTACATAGTTCCTAACTTGTTGAAGTAGTAATTTTGTTTCATTTTCACTCCCGACTGTTACAGGCATCTCTAGACCTGAATGCTTAGTGAGCAAACAGATCTGAATTGTCTTACTGCTTCTTTCTCACCAACTATCAATGACAAAAATCACTGATTTTGACACAAACATTCGTTACCGGTGCTATTTAAGAACCGTTCGAAGTACTATATAGTGAACGCGATTGACGCTGAGAAACTGTTCAGCAAGTCTTTGGCCCTAATTAAGCAGCACAGTGTTCCAAATAAACAAAGGGAATCCAGGCTATTTTCTTGATTAGTTTTTGTTCTTTAAGAGTTGTCCCAAAGAAGCGGCTGTCCCGATTAACTGATGACCCATCGAACAGGAATCCAATGTACATGTTTTCTGAGATTAAAAACAGAGCTTAAGGAATTAAATTATGAGTATGGCAGCACATACCTGGCTTGTATTTCTTACATTTAAAGATTCATGTGCAATCCAGATGATTTGTTTGAAAGGGTTTGATAGAACGAATGTGAAAAGAAACAATTGAACATTTGGAATAAGCAAATACAATTTTATAACTGGAGCAAGAGCATTCAGCAATTCACTTTGTGCACAGAAAGGGTACTAACATTGTAACTAATCCTCAAACACCACACTGCTGCAGTATGGATATTGTCAAGCTGGTTGCCCTGACTTTGAACTAGGTGACAACAACTATGGATACAGGGTTAGGAATGGATGACTCTAGAGCAGAAATAAGCCACTTTCCTCCCCAATGCCTAACCAAAGCGTGCTCTGGCATTCAATGAGATCACCTAATTTCAATTCTGCATTCCTATAGTAAACTTTCACCAACTTATTTTTCAAGAATTTATCTATTGTTTTAAAAATATTCATAGTATCAGAATGCACCACCCTTTGAAGAAATTTCAAAGATTCATAACCCTCACAGAAAATATTTAGGCTCCATCTTAAAGAGGACTTAATTTTTCTAGATTTTTAAATTTTCATTTTTCTAGATTCTTCAAACACAAGTGCAAACATGATCTCCATGCCCACCCTGTCAAAACCCCACTGGATTCTGTGCCCAATCAAGTGATCTCTCACTCTTCTAAACTTCAATACATCCCATCCCAGCCAATGCAACATTTCCACACTAGATCAATTCATGTATTAAACATATACATCATTGTAATGACCAAAACACAGAAACAGCCTCTTGGGCCCAACTAATCGACACTGACTACAGCATCCTTTCTGCTAGCTCCAGTTGGTCTTGCTCAGCCCATAGCCCTCTAAGCCCCTCCCCTCCCCTCCATATACCTATCCAAATACTTCTGAAATGTTGTAACTATAGCCACCTCAACCATTTCCTTTAGTTACTCACCACCCTCTGTGTAAAGATTTTACCTCTCAGGTCTCTCTTAAATCTTATGTTATATCCGTTTGGACTCTCTCACCCTTGGGGAAAGACAATGATTCTCAACCTTATCCATACCCCTCGAGATTTTATAAAATCAATCATCGTTCTCCTGCATTCTAGGAGTAAAAGATCCAGGGCAGCCAAACTCTCCCTACCCCAGGCCCTATAGTCCAGACAGCATCCTCAGAAATCTCTCTTGCAAAGTGACCAAATTGGTACACAAGTGCAGTCTCATCAACAACTTATATAACTGCAATTATAACGTCCCTACTTGATGCCATGACTGATGAAGGCCACCATGCTAAGCACTTTCTTCACCATCCTGGCCCCTTTCAGCATTTGTACTCACAGCTCCTTCTGTTCCACAATATTTGTCAGGGCCCTTCCATTCACTCAATAAATCCTATTGTGGTTTGAATGTCCAAGATCATTCAAGATAAATTATCATTCAACTATACATGAAGGAGAATTAGAGGTGAAATCATAGAGGATTATGAGTGGCATAAATGTAGTGGGCAACCTTTTTTGTAAGTGGCTATTGCCAATACGAGAGGACATCATTTTAAAGTGATTGGAGGAAAGTTTAGGGGGGGATGTCAGAGGCAGCTCCGCCGCCCCTCCCCCCGCCCCCCCCCCCCCCCACACACACACACGCACAGAATATTATGTGCCAGGGTGGTGGTAGAAGCAGATATAATACAGACCTTCAGACATTTAACAGACTGTTAGATAGCCACATGGATCAAAGAAAAATAAAGTGCTATGGGATATGTAGAGAGGAAGAGTTAGGTTTGATCTTGGAGCAATCTCACCTGGGTCAACAAACATTGTGGACCAAAGGGCCTCTAATGTGCTGTACTATGTTCTATGTTACAACATGCAGGTTGAAAGGCTAATTGTCAATTCAAGTGAGAGGTAGAATCTGGGAAGCAATTAAGGGGAACATGGGAGAATAAAATGGATTGGGGCAGAATTACTGTAAGAATAGGTACAGGTCTGTCAGGTTTAAGGGCCTGTTGCTGCGTTGAATCTTACATAATTCTCATGTAATCCAGGGACCCGGAAGGTGCTACTGGAAGAGCCTCAGCTCTTCTACCTATTCTTACGACCTTTAGAGATATAAGCAAGAAATGCAGGAATAATGGCCTGCCATGGCAGCACTTCAGCACAGGGGTGGTAGTACTGGTGGAAGGGGAGGACTTCAGTCATTCAGGTAAATAAAAAGGAGTATGGCTTGCTTGGGTTCATCACAGTAGACACTGTTCTCCACAGTCACAGCGATGTGTTCCAAAGATTTGTTAGCATGAGGACATCCTGTGGGTGCTTTAGAGGGACAGGGAGGGAAGAAGCCAGTGGTTGTTCGCACTGAAATCATACACAGGGCTAGTCAAGATGGGCCAGTGCACAATACCTCCTTGGGCAACATCTTCCAGATATCCCACAAAACCGTTTATTTCACTTCTACATCTTCTTTTTCCTCAAATGTACTTCTAGAACTGTTGGAGCCTGTGATTTACAGTTTGGAGATCGATTAAGTGATCTAGCGCTTTACTGTCTCCCAGAAGATTCCAGGAAGTGAGCACAACTCAGTTTTGAAGATTAAAGTATCAATTAATCGCTGATTAAAGCGTCAAGGAAGATTGAAACATTGAAGTAAACGCAGAAGGCAAGCGAGGGGTCGGCACCGACTACCTGGCTCTTGATTGCTGCCATGATGGATCGATCTCAAGCTGCTGGTGGAAGAGGAGTCTGTGTGGTGGCCTATTGCTTGTTGCTTCTGAGGAACGGACTCTGTGTTTTTTTGTTGGGGGGGTGGGTTGGGGGATGATCTTGTTCCCATTTGGCACGACTTGTTAGCTATTCTTGTTGAGAGAGGGTTTAGGGGTTGATGATCTTGTTGCCGCTTGGCACGATTTGTTAGTTTTTTTGTTGAGAGAGGGTTTGGGGTTGCTGATCTTAGAACACAGTACATAGAATAGTACAGCACAGTACAGGACCTTCCGCCCACAATGTTGTGTCGACCCTCTAACCATATAACCCATATAACCCCCCACTTTAAATTCCTCCATATACCTGTCCAGTAGTCTCTTAAATTCCACTAATGTATCTGCCTCCACCACTGACTCAGGCAGTGTATTCCACGCACAAACTCATACTGTCTTATATTAAGTCTGCCATACCTGCCGACCTTGATAAATACCAGTTTGCGTATCGTGCAAACAGATCGACAGAAGATGCGGTCATCACAGCTCTCCACACAGCCCTTACAAACCTGGATCAGGATAACACCTATGTAAGAATGCTGTTTGTGGACTACAGCTCAGCTTTTAATACAGTCATCCCCTACAAACTGGTGCAGAAATTGAGCAACCTGGGCCTTAGCAGTTCACTGTGCTCATGGATACTGGATTTTCTGAGTAACAGACCCCAAAGTGTCAGGATGGGAGAACACACATCATCTACTCTCATCCTGAACACCGGGTGTGTTCTCAGCCCCATCCTCTATTCTCTTTTCACCCATGACTGCTCTACCATTCACTCCACCAACACCATTGTCAAATTTGCTGACGATACCACCCTAATAGGTGTCATATCAGACTGTGATGAGACAGCTTATAGGGAGGAGGTACAGCATTTGACAGAATGGTGTTGTCATAATAACCTGGACTTGAATATCACAAAAACCAAGGAGCTGACAGTAGACTTCAGGAATTCAAAGCTCTGCTCTGCACATATATGGGAAAGAGGCGGAGAGAGTGGAGAGTTTCAAGTTCCTTGGCGTCCACACCTCGGCTGACCTCACCTGGATTGCCCATATCTCTTATCAGGTGGGGAAGGCTCACGCTCAACAGAGGCTCTACTTCCTAAGGAAGCTAAAGCACGCTCTCCTCCCTCATCACCTGCTGATCAACTTCTATCGGACAACTACAGAGAGCCTCCTGACGTATTGCTGTGCAGTGTGGTTTGCCAGCTACACAAAACAGAACAGGAAGGACTTGCAGTGGGTGGTGAGGGTAGCAGAGCGGGTTATTGGCACAACACTACCCTCCCTCAGAGACATTTATACTGGCAGACTTCAAAAGAAGGCTACTTGTATTTCAAAGGATCCCGCTCATCCTGGACATCACCTGTTTTCCCCTCTACCTTCTGGGAAGAGATACAGAGCATTAAGGACGAAAACAAAGAGACTCCTTAACAGCTTCTACCCACAAGCAGTGAAAGGTATAGCACCCCCTTCCCTTCTCCTGCCCCCCTCCTAAGACGGCGGCAGCTAAATGCATCACACTTCCAGGAATGGCAGGTGTGCAATAGTCCTACCTCCCCCATCCATATATTATTAATTTTGGACTGCACTCCTGAGGTTTTAGAGTTTATTTTATGTATTTTTTTTGTCGTGCTGCAAAACGTTGAGCTGCTAAACAGTGTTTCATTGCTCCACAACAATGACAATAAAGATATTCTTATTTCTAACCACTCTCTGAGTAAAAAACCTTCCTCTAATATCCCCCTTGAACTTCCCACCCCTCACCTTAAAGCCATGTCCTCTTGCATTGAGCAGTGGTGCTCTGGGGAAGAGGCGCTGGCTATCCACTCTGTCCATTCCTCTTATTACTTTGTACACCTCTGTCATGTCTCCTCTCATCCTCCTTCTCTCCAAAGAGTAAAGCCCTAGCTCCCTTAATCTCTGATCATAATCCATACTCTCTAAACGAGGCAGCATCCTGGTAAATCTCCTCTGTACCCTTTCCAATGCTTCCATGTCCTTCCTATAGTGAGGCAACCAGAAATGGACACAGTACTCCAAGTGTGGCTTAACCACAGAGTTTTATAGAGCTGCATCATTACCTCGCAACTCTTAAACTCTATCCCTCGACTTATGAAAGCTAACACCCCATAAGCTTTCTTAACTACCCTATCTACCTGTGAGGCAACTTTAAAGGATCTGTAGACATGTACGCCCAGATCCCTCTGCTCCTCCATACTACCAAGTATCCTGCCACTTACTTTGTACCCTGCCTTAGAGTTTGTCTTCCAAAGTGTACCACCTAACACTTCTCTGGGTTGAACTCCATCTGCCACTTCTCAGCCCACTTCTGCACCCTATCAGTGTCTCTCTGCAAACTTTGACAATCCTCTACACTATCTACAACACCACCAACCTTTGTGTCATCTGCAAACTTGCCAACCCACCCTGCTACCCCCACATCCAGGTCATTAATAAAAATCACAAAAAGTAGAGGTCCCAGAACAAATCCTTGTGGGAGACCACTAGTCACATCCCTCCAATCCGAATGTACTCCATCCACCACGACCCTCTGCTTTCTGCAGGCGAGCCAATTCTGAATACACCTGGCCAAACATCCTTGGATCCCATGCCTTCTGACTTTCTGAATAAGCCTACCGTGTGGAACCTTGTCAAATGCCTTACTAAAATCTATGTAGATCACATCCACTGCACTACCCTCATCTATATGCCTGGTCACCTCCTCAAAGAACTCTATCAGGCTTGTTACACATGATCTGCCATGCTGACTATCCCTGATCAGACCATGATTCTCTAAGTGCCCATAGATCCTATCTCTAAGAATATTTTCCAACAGCTTTCCCACTACAGACGTACGGCTCACTGGTCTATAGCTACCCGGAATATCCCTACTACCTTTTTTGAACAAGGGGACAACATTCGCCTCCCTCCAATCCTCTGGTACCATTCCCATGGACAACAAGGACATAAAGATGCTAGCCAGAGGCTCAGCTCCCTGCCTCCTGACTTTTAGGAGTGACCATCTCCCTGTAACTCCCTGGAGCTTAAAAAGGGGCTGAGAAGAGCAAGAAGGGGGCATGAGAAGGCCTTGGCGAGTAGGGTAAAGGAAAACCCCAAGGCATTCTTCAATTATGTGAAGAACAAAAGGATGACAGGAGTGAAGGTAGGACCAATTAGAGATAAAGGTGGGAAGATGTGCCTGGAGGCTGTGGAAGTGAGCAAGGTCCTCAATGAATACTTTTCTCCGGTATTCACCAATGAGAGGGAACTTGATGACGGTGAGTACAATATGAGTGAGGTTGATGTTCTGGAGCATGTTGATATTAAGGGAGAGGAGGTGTTGGCGTTATTAAAATACATTAAGACGGATAAGTCCCCGGGGCCGGACGGAATAGTCCCGAGGCTGCTCCACAAGGCGAGGGAAGAGATTGCTGAGCCTCTGGCTAGGATCTTTATGTCCTTGTTGTCCACGGGAATGGTACCGGAGGATTGGAGGGAGGTGAATGTTGTCCCCTTGTTCAAAAAAGGTAGTAGGGATAGTCCGGGTAATTATAGACCAGTGAGCCTTACGTCTGTGGTGGGAAAACTGTTGGAAAAGATTCTTAGAGATAGGATCTATGGGCATTTAGAGAATCATGGTCTGATCAGGGACAGTCAGCATGGCTTTGTGAAGGGCAGATCGTGTCTAACAAGCCTGATAGAGTTCTTTGAAGAGGTGACCAGGCATATAGATGAGGGTAGTGTAGTGGATGTGATCTATATGGATTTTAGTAAGGCACTTGAAAAGGTTCCACACGGTAGGCTTATTCAGAAAGTCAGACGGCATGGGATCCGGGGAAGTTTGGCTAGTGGTGTCCCACAAGGATCGGTTCTGGGACCTCTATTTTTCGTAATTTTTTTTAAGGACCTGGATGTGGGGGTGGAAGGGTGGGTTGGCAAGTTAGCAGACGACACAAAGGTTGGCGGTGTTGTAGATAGTGCAGAGGATTGTCGAAGATTGCAGAGAGACATTGATAGGATGCAGAAGTGGGCTGAGAAGTGGCAGATGGAGTTCAACCCGGAGAAGTGTGAGGTGGTACGCTTTGGAAGGACAAACTCTAAGGCAGAGTACAAAGTAAATGGCAGGATACTTGGTAGCGTGGAGGAGCAAAGGGATCTGGGGGTACATGTCCACAGATCCCTGAAAGTTGCCTCATAGATAGATAGGGTAGTTAAGAAAGCTTATTGGGTGTTAGCTTTCATAAGTCGATGGATAGAATTTAAGAGTCGCGAGGTAATGATGTAGCTCTATAAAATTCTGGTTAGGCCACACTTGGAGTACTGTGTCCAGTTCTTGGTCGCCTCACTATAGGAAGGATGTAGAAGCACTGGAAAGGATACAGAGGAGATTTACCAGGATGCTGCCTGGTTTAGAGAGTGCGGATTATGATCAGAGATTAAGGGAGCTAGGGCTTTACTCTTTGGAGAGAAGGAGGATGAGAGGAGACCTAACAGAGGTATGCAAGATATTAACAGGAATAGGTAGAGTGGATAGCCAGCGCCTCTTCCCCAGGGCACCACTGCTCAATACAAGGGAACATAGCTTTAAGGTAAGGGGTGGGAAGTTCAAGGGGGATATTAGAGGAAGGTTTTTCACTCAGAGAATGGTTGGTGTGTGGAATACACTGCCTGAGTCAGTGGTGGAGGCAGATACACTCGTGAAATTTAAGAGACTACTAGACAGGTATATGGAGGAATTTAAGGTGGGGCACAACAGTGTGGGCCGAAGGGCCTGTACTATGCTGTACTATTCTGTGTTCTATGTTCTTATCTCACTGGGAGAAAGCTCGTCCTCAGCCTCTCGAGCCAAAGCCTACCTACTCTGTCTCCCACTACTCCATCGCCCACTCTGTTAATCTGTTCGCTTTTTAACCTGTCCCGCTGTCTCACAAGCCAACGTTCACCCACTTGCACAGTCGTGCCCCGTTCAAACTGCCAAAGAAATGACTGCCTCTTCTCAATCTGCTTGCTTTTTAAACTCTCCCGCTGTCTCATGGGCCGATTTTCACGCTTTTGGCACAATTTGTTAGTTTTTTTGTTGAGAGAGGATTTGGGGTCGCTGATCTTGTTGCCGCTTGGCACAATTTGTTAGTTTTTTGGTTGAGAGAGGGCTCGAGGTTCGATGATTTTGTTGCCATTTGGCACGATTTGTTAGTTTTTTACTGCTACACTGAATGCTCATGAGGTCATGAACGTTCAGCTACGAGAAATATTTATGTTTGATTCGTAAACTAGAGTAATCTGTATTGTCGTGATGCGAAAGCTGCCGGAGAATTTGCCAGTGGAAAGAAGTGGGATGATATTTGGAAACTTGACTTTTCGAAGCGTCATTTGGCAAGTAAATCGCATTTGGACGGTGTGCAAAAGCTCAGGGAACAGAACCCGTCATTACCCGTTACAGGAGTGCTACGCATGTTACGGTTGAGTGCAGATGAGCAAGAGCGAAAATGATCAAACCCAGAGGAGATCAAAGTTCAGGTACAAGAATGGTCAGCTTTTGATTTCCCTGCAATTGCAGATTGTGACTTCACATTTGACGATCATGCCTTATGTCTAAAATATCATGATTTTCTAGCTGAAAATACTGTAATAGTTAGACAGTTTAATGATTTCAAATTTTCCGTGGAAGAAAAAATTAAATTCAAACTGATTTCAAACTTTGCTCAAATGGTGGCATTTGTACTTCAAAATGAACAGTTTTGTGACCTTGCACAGTTGATGGATATTGGGAGAACCTTTCTTGCATCTAGTGCCGACGGTGAGTGAGGTTTTAGCCTAATGAATCAACTCAAAAACAAGCTGAGAAACTATTTAGGTGAATGTCATTTGGATATGTTAATGAGAATCAAAAGCTATCAATTGGATGGAAGTTCTATTAGTCCAGATAGAGTTTACAAAGAATGGGTAAATGCCAAAGACAGGAGAGAGAAAATATAACTGAATGTATTAAATATGTATATTATTTTATTGTTATTCTGTGCAGTTTTCTGTCAAATATTTTGTAAACCTAAATAAACTGTGCCATGTGTGCATTCAGTGCGCACATACTTTTGTCACAGGAAAAAAATTTGCACAACATAAGATTTTTGCGTACACTGACTACTAAAAATTAGAGGGAACATTGGTTTGGTGTTGCTGATCTTGCTGTTGTTTGGCATGATTTGTTAGTTGTATTGTTGAGAGAGGATTTGGGGTGGCTTATCTTGTTGCCGTTTTGCATGATCTGTTCGATTTTTTTGTTGAGAGAGGGTTTGGGGGTAACTGATCTTTCCAATTGTGATAAGACTGCTGAACGGATCCTGACCCGGATCTGAGCCATACCCTGCAAATATCTGGACCTGCCTCTCGGTTTTTTTGCACTACCTTACTTTCCATTTTTCTATTTATGATTTATAATTTAAATTTTTAATATTTACTATTTTTAATATTTAATGTTTGTAATCCAGGGAGCGGGAAGCGCAGAATCAAATATCGCTGTGATGATTGTACATTCTAGTATCAATTGTTTGGCGACAATAAAGTATAAAGTATCTTGTTGCTGTTTGGCATGATTTGTTAGTTTTTTTTGACGGGGGTTTGGGGTTACTGATCTTGTTGCCATTTGGCACTATTTCTTAGTTGTGTTGTTGAGAGAGGGTTTGGGGTTGCTGATCTTGTTGCCATTTGGCATGATTTGTTAGTTTTTTTTGGTTGAGGGAGGATTTGGGGTTACTGATCTTGTTGCCCTATGGTACGATTTGTTTGGTTTTTTGTTGGGAGAGGGTTTGGGGTTACTGATCTTGTTGCCACTTGGCACAATTTCTTAGTTGTGTTGTTGAGAGAGGGTTTGGGGTTGCTGATCTTGTTGCCGTTTGGCACGATTTGTTAGTTTTTTTGTTGAGACAGGGTTTGGAATTGATCTTGTTGCCCTATGGTACGATTTGTTCGGTTTTTTGTTGGGAGAGGGTTTGGGGTTGCTGATCTTGTTGCCGTTTGGCACGATTTGTTAGTTTTTTGTTGAGAGAGGGTTTGTGGTTGCTGATCTTGTCGTTTGGCACAATTTATTAGATTATTTGTTGACAGAGGGTTTGGTGTTGCTGATCTTGTTGCCATTTGGCACGATTTGTTAGTTTTGCTGTTGAGAGAGGGCTTGGGGGCATAGTTCCCTCTAAGCTGTGCGTGTGCACACACGTTTTTGAACCAGCGCACAAAGGAAATTAATGTGCGCATAAAAGGTTAGCTACCTAAAATAAAAAGGTAAAAACACTGTGAAATGTCTGTGTGAGGAAAGGCGCACCACACAGCCTCTCTCTCTACAGGAGTGCTACGCATGTTACAGTTGGGCGCAGGTGAGCGAGAGCGAAAGCGATCAAACCCAGAGGAGATTAAAGTTCTTATTGACAGTGTGTTGCTAGCTGTTAAAATGAATAATTCTTTACATTCAGTACATTAATGAACATATGGAAAAGTATGTTCAACTCCCAGACATCTGGCGAAGCGAAAATTATGCCTTCGAATTTCTGGAGACTATCGACTATATTGTTCAGAAAGACATGTTTGAAGAGCAGCATCAGCAGATTTTCACACATTAGCAGTTGATGAAACCACAGACATATCTGTCAACAAAAGTCTCATTCTGTACTTCAAATTCAGATCTAAAGATTGCACTGTTTATAAAATGTTTTTTGGCGGGCGGAATAGTTCAGCTGCAGGCGTGTGATTCTTCCTCTATTGTTTCAGCTATCAAGCAGTTTTATGAAGAGAAGAAACTTGACCTCCATAAAATAGTGATGTTTACATCTGATGGAGCGTCAGTAATGTTGGGCAAAGTTAATGGTGTTGCAGCAAGACTTAAACAGGACATTGCACACTTAGTTCAGCAACACTGTGTAGCACACCATGAAGATCTGGGGATCTGCGATGCAGGGAAAGGAGTCAATTTAATCAGAGACATTGAAACTTTGATGAGAACAATCTATACAATGTTTTCTCGATCTGCAGTTAAAAGATGCGAATTTAAAGAAATTGCAAAGGCCTCTGAAAATGAAGCTGTTGCTTTTAGACCACTTAATGAAGTCAGATGGTTATCTAGACACTTTGCATTGCAGGCAATAATAAAAAATTATGAGGCACTGATCACATGCTTTGAAGAAAATCAGTCAAATGACCCTGTGGCTAAATACTGTCACAAGAAATTAATAAACATCACATACAGAGTAGCTTTACAGGTTTTAAGTGATGTCTTTGATGAACTGGCTGCACAATGCGAGATTCTGCAAAAGCATGGCCTGACACTGATTGATTCACTTCATTTTGCGCAAGGCAAAATGAACAAGATAGGAAAGCAGTATCTGGGAGACAATGTTTCATGGAGTGACAAAGTTAAAGTTTTGCTAAGCCAACAACATGAAGAAAACATCACAGTAGATACAAGTTCGCTGTTGACTTTTATAAATAGTCTTTGTGTTCATATAGAAGAAAGGTTTCCTGAAGATGAGGTACAAGAATGGTCAGCTTTTGATTTCTCGGCGATTGCAGATTGTGACTTCTCATTTGGCGAAGAACAAGTTAGTGCCTTATATCTAAAATATCATGATTTTCTAGCTGAAAATACTGTAATAGTTAGACAGTTTAATTATTTCAGATCTTCCGTGCAAGAAAAAATTAAATCCAAACTGATTTCTAACTTTGACAAATGGTGGCATTTGTATTTCAAAATGAACAGTTTTGCGACCTTGCGCAGTTGATGGACATTGGGGGAACATTTCTTGCGTTTAGTGCGGACTGTGAGCGAGGTTTTAGCCTAATGAATCAACTCAAAAACAAGCTGAGAAACCGTTTAGGTGAATTTCATTTGGATATGTTAATGAGAATCAAAAGCTATCAATTGGATGGAAGTTCTATTAGTCTAGATAACAGTTTACAAAGAATGGGTAAATGCCGAAGACAGGAAATATAACTCAGTGAATTAAATATGCATATTATTAGGTTGTTATTCTGTGCAGTTTTATGTCAAATATTTTGGAAACCTAAATAAACTGTGCCATGTGTGCAGGAAAAAAATTTGCACAACATTAGATTTTTGCGCACACTGACTACTAAAAATTAGAGGGAACATTGCTTGGGGGTTACTGATCTTGTCATTTGACATGATTTGTTAGTTTTTTTGTTGAGAGAGGGTTTGGGGTTATTGATCTTGTTGCCGTTTGGCATGATTTGTTAGTTTTTTTTTGCTGGGAGAGGGTTTGGGGTTACTGATCTTGTTGCCATTTGGCACAATTTGTTAGTTTTATTTGTTGAGAGAGGGTTTGGGGGTTGATGAACTTGTTGCCATTTGGCAAGATTTGTTAGTTTTTTTTGCTGAGAGAGGGTTTGAGGTTGCTGATCTTGTTGCCGTTTGGCACCATTTGTTAGTTTTTTTTGTTGAGGGAGGGTTTGGAGTTACCGATCTTGCTGCCGTTTGGCACGATTTGTTAGTTTTTCTGTTGAGAGAGGGTTTGGGGTTGCTGATCTTGTTGCTGTTTGGCACAATTTGTTGGTTTTTGTTGAGAGAGGGTTTGGGGTTACTGATCTTGTTGCCGTTTGGCACGATTTGATCGTTTTTTTGTGCGAGGAGTGGGCGTTACGGGGTTGATGTCCTTGTTGCTGTGTGCGCTATTTTTTCTCGTGGTGGGGGGAGCTGATGATCGTATTGCTGTTTTTTTTTGTGTGGAGTGGTGAGTTCGATATTTTTCTTTGAATGACCACCATGGTTTTCTTTGTTTCATGGCTATCTGGAGAAGAGAAATTTCAAAATTGTGTACTGCATACATACTTTGATAATAAATGAAGAGGAGAAGAGAAGAGCAGGAGAGGAAAAGATAGAGGCGCGATGCAGCTCGCAGCGGCCACTCCGGTGGTGATGTCTGTTATTTGTCGTGCAGGGTGCCGTGTACAATCCTGATTTGATGGAGACGGATGTGAGAGCACAGAGGAACATCCGGTGAAACTCCTGAAATGCCTGTTTCACTGCTGCTACTACCATGTGGTCCAGAATCTCTGGAGGAGAAGGCCCCGAGTCCTTGGCTTTACTTGTTGCTCGGCAGCCAGGGCGGGGTCAAAGCGCTCGGCAGAGGATGGTGCTCAGAGAGGCTGTGTCAGAGGGGCTGCTCAGAGGCTCGAAGTTTTTGGATGGACTCAAGAGTCCGCTGTGGTCGGGTGCTTCCAATGGTGCTGCATCGGCAGGTTGGTGGCGCTTGGAGGTTCATGGCGGGGAGAGTTTCTTCCTTCTGCCGCCTGTGTGAGACGATGAGTCTATTGGGACTTTGAGACTTTTTTTTTTAACCGTGCCCATGGTCTGCTCTTTATCAAATTATGGTATTGCTTTGCACTGTTGTAACTGTGTGTTATAATTATGTGGCTTTGTCAGTTTCAGTCTTGGTTTGTCCTGTGTTTTCTTGTGATATTATTCTGGAGGAACGTTGTATCATTTTTTAATGCATGCATTTCTAAATGACAATAAACGAGGACTGAGTGTCCTCATAATCTAAAAAAAACCTTTGATGCAGTTGTACTGAGGGAGAATGAGGAGCTATAGTCTTAATTAACAGACATAACTACAAACATTTATTTACCTGAGATCATTAACTAAATCACCTGTAAACTGGCTTAAAGTAAGTGCAACTGGAAATAATCAAAAACGTTCTGTGGTAGAACCAAAGTTTCTATATCATGGCATGGGCAACAGTCCTGGGAATAGAGGGGAGCTGTTCCAATTACAGGTGTCCCCCGCTTTTCGAATATTCCCTTTACGAAACCTTGCTGTTACGAAAGACCTACATTAGTTACCTGTTTTCGCTAACAGAAGGTGTTTTCACTGTTACGAAAAAAGGCAGCGCGCGCGAGAAAAGCTGCACGCGATAAAAGGAAGCACGCGCCTCGAGCAGCCAAGCTCCTCCCCCGGAATTGCATTCTAGCTGGCATTGCTTAAACACGTGCCTGTGAGCAGCCGTTAGCAAGATGAGTTCTAAGGTGTCGGAAAAGTCATAAAGAGCTCGTAAGGGTGTTACACTTAGCGTAAAACTAGACATAACTAGGTGCTTCGATCGTGGTGAACGAAGTAAGGCAAAGTGAGTTCGGCTTGTGGAAGTTGACGAAGATAATGTTGAAGAGGTTTTGGTACCCCATAACCAAGAACTGATAGATGAAGAGCTCATGCAACTGGAAGTGGAAAGAATAACAATCGAAACGGAATGCAGTAGCGAATGGACCGAAAGTGAAGTCGTCCAGGAACTGAACATGAAGCAACTGCGTGAGATTTTCACTGCAATGACTGCAGAAAAGAACGACTTCAATTTTGAAAGGGTATGTAAGCTTAGGGCATATTTGCTGGATGGTTTGAGTGCTTACAAAGAACTGCATGATAGAAAAATGAGTGAGGCTAAGCAGTCAAGCATACTGTCATTTTTCAAGCCTTCCACATCAGCCATAGCAGACGACAAATCTCGAACTTCGACATCAAGGCAGGCAGACGTAGAATAAGACGACCTGCCTGCCCTGATGGAAACAGATGATGATGAGATGACACTCCAGTCTCCTCTGCTTCCCACCACCCCAACCCCCGGGCCACGGACCGATACATTGCCGCGAAGAATGCAGCGGTACAGCGATAGCTGGGACGCACCCAGCACATCTTTAAGAAAAAAGCCGAAATAAACAAGCTAATTAATTAGGTGCCGCCCAGCACCACTGCATGCTTCGCGGATCAGTATCGGTCGACGGCCTGGAGGTTGGGGACCACTGCACCACCCCAACCTCCGACGACTCAGTCTAACACACCATAAGGCTCAGCGCTGTCTTCCCAATTCCAGTAACTGATACTACACTGTACATACATTATTTCTACTTTATATAGGCTGTGTATTTTTATGTGTTATTTGGTATGATTTGGCAGCTTCATAGCTTAAAGGTTACTGGAGAGAGTGTTTCTGCCGAGAGCGCTTGTGTGAGATTTTCGCTACGGAGGAAAGTGCGCAATGATTGTAGAAAAGTATTTCTACTTTATATAGGCTGTGTATTTATCATATCATTCCTGCTTTTACTATGTGTTACTGTTATTTTAGGTTTTATGTGTTATTTGGCATGATTCAGTAGGTTATTTTTTGGGTCTGTGAACGCTCACAAATTTTTCCTATATAAATAAATGGTAATTGCTTCTTCACTTTACGACATTCTGGTTTACGAACCGTTTCATAGGAATGCTCTACCTTCGGATGGCAGGGGAAACCTGTAAATGTTCTTCACTTGGTTAGTGGCGACACCAAAATATCAAGAGACAGGATGTTACTCAAGATAGTGACTTCATAAAAGGCAAATACAGTTAGATGAGAAATAAATTCAGGGTATTACAGCATAGACCATATGATATAGGAGCAGAATTAGGCTATTTGGACAATTCAGTCTGCTCCACCATCTCATCATGGCTGATCTATTTTCCCTCTCAGCCCCAATCTCCTGACTTCCCCCCTGAATCCCTTCATGATCTGACCAATCAAGAATCAATGCCTTCAATATAGGTAACAACTTGGCCTTCACAGCTGCCTATGGCAACAATTTCCAAAGATTTGCCAATCCCTGGCAAAAGAAATTCCTACATCTCATAGAAACATAGAAAATAGGTGCAGGAGTAGGCCATTCAGCCCTTCGAGCCTGCACCGCCATTTATTATGATCATGGCTGATCATCCAACTCAGAACACCGCCCCAGCCTTCCCTCCATACCCCCTGACCCCCGTAGCCACAAGGGCCCTATCTAACTCCCTCTTAAATATAGCCAATGAACTGGCCTCAACTGTTTCCTGTGGCAGAGAATTCCACAGATTCACCACTCTCTGTGTGAAGAAGTTTTTCCTAATCTCGGTCCTAAAAGGCTTCCCCTCTATCCTCAAACTGTGACCCCTCGTTCTGGACTTCCCCAACATCGGGAACAATCTTCCTGCATCTAGCCTGTCCAATCCCTTTAGGATCTTATACGTTTCAATCAGATCCCCCCTCAATCTTCTAAATTCCAGCGAGTACAAGCCCAGTTCATCCAGTCTTTCTTCATATGAAAGTCCTGCCATCCCAGGAATCAATCTGGTGAACCTTCTCTGTACTCCCTCTATGGCAAGGATGTCTTTCCTCAGATTAGGGGACCAACACTGCACCCAATACTCCAGGTGTGGTCTCACCAAGGCCTTGTACAACTGCAGTACTACCTCCCTGCTCCTGTACTCGAATCCTCTCGCTATAAATGCCAGCATACCATTCGCCTTTTTCACCGCCTGCTGTACCTGCATACCCACTTTCAATGACTGGCGTATAATGACACCCAGGTCTCGTTGCACCTCCCCTTTTCCTAATCCGCCACCATTCAGATAATAATCTGTTTTCCTATTTTTGCCACCAAAGTGGATAACTTCACATTTATCCACATTAAATTGCATCTGCCATGAATTTGCCCACTCACCCAACCTATCCAAGTCACCCTGCATCCTCTTAGCATCCTCCTCACAGCTAACACTGCCACCCAGCTTCGTGTCATCTGCAAACTTGGAGATGCTGCATTTAATTCCCTCATCCAAGTCATTAATATATATTGTAAACAACTAGGGTCCCAGCACTGAGCCTTGCGGTACCCCACTAGTCACCGCCTGCCATTCTGAAAAGGTCCCGTTTATTCCCAACTCTTTGCTTCCTGTCTGCTAACCAACTCTCCACCCACACCAATACCTTACCCGCAATACCGTGTGCTTTAAGTTTGCACACTGATCTCCTGTGTGGGACCTTGTCAAAAGCCTTCTGAAAATCCAAATATACCACATCCACTGGTTCTCCCCTATCCACTCTACTAGTTACATCCTCAAAAAATTCTATGAGATTCGTCAGACATGATTTTCCTTTCACAAATCCATGCTGACTTTGTCCGATCATTTCACCGCTTTCCAAATGTGCTGTTATCACATCCTTGATAACTGACTCCAGCAGTTTCCCCACCACCAACGTTAGGCTAACCGGTCTATAATTCCCCGGTTTCTCTCTCCCTCCTTTTTTAAAAAGTGGAGTTACATTAGCCACCCTCCAATCCTCAGGAACTAGTCCAGAATCTAACGAGTTTTGAAAAATTATCACTAATGCATCCACTATTTCTTGGGCTACTTCATTAAGCACCCTGGGATGCAGACCATCTGGCCCTGGGGATTTATCTGCCTTCAATCCCTTCAATTTACCTAACACCACTTCCCTACTAACATGTATTTCGCTCAGTTCCTCCATCTCACTGGACCCTCTGTCCCCTACTATTTCTGGAAGATTATTTATGTCCTCCTTAGTGAAGACAGAACCAAAGTAATTATTCAATTGGTCTGCCATGTCCTTGCTCCCCATAATCAATTCACCTGTTTCTGTCTGCAGGGGACCTACATTTGTCTTTACCAGTCTTTTCCTTTTTACATATCTATAAAAGCTTTTACAGTCCGTTTTTATGTTCCCTGCCAGTTTTCTCTCATAATCTTTTTTCCCCTTCCTAATTAAGCCCTTTGTCCTCCTCTGCTGAACTCTGAATTTCTCCCAGTCCTCAGGTGAGCCACTTTCTCTGGCTAATTTGTATGCTTCTTCTTTGGAATTGATACTATCCCTAATTTCTCTTGTCAGCCACGGGTGCACTACCTTCCTTGATTTATTCTTTTGCCAAACTGGGATGAACATTTGTTGCAGTTCATCCATGCAACCTTTAAATGCTTGCCATTGCATATCCACCGTCAATCCTTTAAGTGTCATTTGCCAGTCTATCTTAGCTAATTCACGTCTCATACCTTCAAAGTTACCCCTCTTTAAGTTCAGAACCTTTGTTTCTGAATTAACTCTGTCACTCTCCATCTTAATGAAGAATTCCACCATATTATGGTCACTCTTACCCAAGGGGCCTCTCACGACAAGATTGCTAATTAACCCTTCCTCATTGCTCAAAACTTAGTCCAGAATAGCCTGCTCTCTAGTTGGTTCCTTGACATGTTGGTTCAAAAAAACCATCCCGCATACATTCCAAGAAATCCTCTTCCTCAGCACCTTTACCAATTTGGTTCACCCAATCTACATGTAGATTGAAGTCACCCATTATAACTGCTGTTCCTTTATTGCACACATTTCTAATTTCCTGTTTAATACCATCTCCGACCTCACTACTACTGTTAGGTGGCCTGTACACAACTCCCACCAGCATCTTCTGCCCCTTAGTGTTACGCAGCTCTACCCATATCGATTCCACATCCTCCCGGCTTATGTCCTTCCTTTCTATTGCGTTAATCTCTTCTTAAACCAGCAACGCCACCCCACCTCCCCTTCCTTCATGTCTATCCCTCCTGAATATTGAATATCCCTGAACGTTGAGCTCCCATCCCTGGTCACCCTGGAGCCATGTCTCTGTTCTCCCAACTATATCATAATCATTAATAACAATCTGCACTTTCAATTCATCCACCTTATTACGAATGCTCCTTGCATTGACACACAAAGCCTTCAGGCGCTCTTTTACAACTCTCTTAGCCCTTATACAATTATGCTGAAAAGTGGCCCTTTTTAATGCTTGCCCTGGATTTGTCGGCCTGCCACTTTTACTTTTCTCCATAGTACTTTTAGTTTCTACCCTCACTTTACACCCCTCTGTCTCTCTGCACTGGTTCCCATCCCCCTGTAGTGAACTAACCTCCTCACGCCTAGCCTCTTTAATTTGATTCCCACCCCCCAACCATTCTAGTTTAAAGTCACCTCAGTAGCCCCCGCTAATCTCCCTGCCAGGATATTGGTCCCCCTAGGATTCAAGTGCAACCCATCCTTTTTGTACAGGTCACGCCTGCGCCAAAAGAGGTCCCAATGATCCAAAAACTTGAATCCCTGCCCCCTGCTCCAATCCCTCAGCCACGCATTTATCCTCCACCTCATCTCATTCCTACTCTCACTGTCGCGTGGCACAGGCAGTAATCCCGAGATTACTACCTTTGCGGTCCTTTTTCTCAACTCCCTTCCTAGCTCCCTATATTCTCCTTTCAGGACCTTATCCCTTTTCCTACCTATGTCATTGGTACCTATATGTACCACGACCTCTGGCTCCTCACCCTCCCACTTCAGGATATCTTGGACACGATCAGAAATATCCCGGACCCTGGCACCAGGGAGGCAAACTACCATCCGGGTCTCTGGACTGCGTCCACAGAATCGCCTATCTGACCCCCTTACTATCGAGTCCCCTAACACAACTGCCCTCCTCTTCCTTGCCCTACCCTTCTGAGCTACAGGGCCGGACTCTGTGCCGGAGGCACGGCCACTGTCGCTTCCCCCAGGTAAGCTGTCCCCCCCCCCAACAGTACTCAAACAGGAGTACCTGTTGTTAAGGGGCACAGCCACTGGGGTACTCCCTATTACCTGACCTTTCCCCTTCCCCCTCCTAACCGTGACCCACTTGTCTGCCTCCCGTGGCCCCGGCGTGATCACCTGACTGCAACTCCTCTTTATCACCTCCTCACTCTCCCTGACCAGACGAAGGTCATCGAGCTGCAGCTCCAGTTCCGTAACGCAGTCCCTTAGGAGCTGCATCTCGATGCACTTGGCGCAGATGTAGGAGTATCTGAAAGAAATCCACTTGGTCACAGGGAAAACATGCAAAATGCGTACAGACAGCAGCAGAGGTCAGGATCACTAGAACTGTAAGGCAGCAGAACTACTGGCCACAACTACGATCCACAAAACGCTCCAGCTCCTTTATAGTGTGAAGATTCCATTCCAAAGTAGACCACAAAGTCGCCAATTGTAGCATTTTCTCATCAGTGAAGAAAATAATTTAATAGCGGAAGTAGGGAGATTGTGTTAAGGAGAGCCTGGAGATCGTAGACTTGAGTTTGCTGGAATTTAGAAGAGCAAGAGTGGACTTGACTGATACACAAGCTCTCATGAGATCTTGACAGGAAGGATTTTCAGACCATGTTTCCTCTTGTGGGTAAATCTAGAAACCAGACACTTTTATGAATTTATTTAGGAAATTGATAAGTTGAAAATTGTCTTTCAATTTAATCTTTTAAACTCCCTTCCTCAAAGGGTGATGGAAGCAGAGTCACTGAATATCTGTGAGGCAAAAGTAGATCAGTCATCCATTAACATGGATGGCTGAGCAGAGTTAAGGTACTGACTTCTCAGAACATGCTTTTTGTGCTTCATTGCTAGGTTCAGTCAGCCCAGCAGAAATGTGGAAGGGTATGTAATGTGGCATAATCTTTATTTCTGCATTGTAATCTGCAGCCACAAAAGTTATGAACACATTGGCTCACAAGGAGCACAGAACTAAAGGATGCCTTTGTATCATTGAAATTTACCTTTACTTTTGAAAAATGAGAGGACTTGTACCACTTTCTAACTCTTACAAACTCATGACAAGCACACTCATGACCTTCACTCATTAGTTATCTGTTCACACATTCACACATTAGTTATCTGTTTTCGCTAACAGAAGGTGTTCTCACTGTTACAAAAAAAAGCAGTGTGCGGAAAAAGAAGCCCACGAAAAAAAAAGCAGCGCGCCCCCCAAGCAGCCGTTCTCCCCCGGATTCGGAACTGCATTCTCGCCGGCTTTGCTTAGACACGTGCCTGTGAGCATCTGTTAGCAAGATGAGTTCTAAGGTATCGGAAAAGCCTGAAAGAGCTCATAAGGGTGTTACACTTAGCGTAAAACTAGACATAATTAAGCGTTTCAATCATGGTGAACGAAGTAAGCACAAAGTGAGTTTGGCTTATGGAAGTTGACGAAGATGATGCTGAAGAGGTTTTGGCATCCCATGACCAAGAACTGATAGATGAAGAGCTGATGCAATTGGAAGAGGAAAGGATAACAATCGAAACCGAATGCAGTAGCAAATGGACCGAAAGTGAAGTTGTCCAGGAACTGAATGTGAAGCAATTGCATGAGATTTTCGCTACAATGATAAAGTACTACTTTAATTTTGAAAGAGTACGGAGGGTTAGGGCATATTTGCAAGATGATTTGAGTGCTTACAAAGAACTGTATGATAGAAAAATGCGCGAGGCTAAGCAGTCAAGCATACTGTCGTTTTCAAGCCTTCCCCATCAGCCACAGCAGACGATAAACCTCAACCTTCGACATCGAGGCAGGCAGACATAGGAGAAGATAAGCTGCCTGCCCTGATGGAAACAGACGACGAGATGACACCCCAGTGTCCCACCTCAACCCCCGGGCCCTGGACAGATACTGATTTGTGGAGAATGCAGCAGTAGCAGGGAGGCACACAGCACATCTTTAAGAAAAAAGCCGAAATAAACAAGCTAACTAATCAGGTGCCGCCTGGCACGTAAGTGTCGGCCAAGATCAGAGGCGACGCAATCGGCAATTGCCTCTGATCTGGGCCGACATTTACGTGCCAGGCAACACCTAATTAATTAGCTTGCTTATTTCGGCTTTTCTCTTAAAGATGTGCAGGGTCCGTCCCGGCTACTGCTGTACCCCTGCATGCTTCGCGGATTGGGATCAGTCGGCGGCCCGGAGGGTGGGGGAGGGCCACTGCACCACGCCAACCTCCGACGGCTCAGCCTAACACACCATCGTCAGTGTGCTCGGCGCTGTCTTCCCGATTCCTGTAAGTGATACTACACTAGACACACATTATTTCTACTTTATATCGGCTGTGTTATTTGGTATGATTTGGCAGCTTCATAGCTTAAAGGTTACTGGAGAGAGTGTTTCTGCTGAGAGCGCTTGCGTGAGATTTTCTGCCGAGAGCGCTTGCGTGAGATTTGCGCTATGGAGAACAGTGCAGGCAATGATTGTGGAAAAGTACTTCTACATTATATAGGCAGTATCATATCATTCCTGCTTTTACTATATGTTACTGTTATTTTAGGTTTTATGTGTTATTTGGCATGATTTGGTAGGTTATTTTTGGGTCTGCGAACGCTCACAAATTTTTCCCCATATAAATAAATGGTAATTGCTTCTTTGCTTTACGACATTCCGGCTTACGAACCGTTTCACAGGAACGCTCTATCTTCGGATGGCGGGGGAAACCTGTATTTACTTCAGTGCACCAACACTCCCAAAAGGCACACAAATCTACTTTCATTAGCACTTTGTCTCTGAATGACACAGCCTTTAAAACAATTCCATAAAAGCACACCTTTTAGGTACTTCAATACTTTTGAAGGTATTACACTTCTTGCTGTACGCTGCTGAAAACTTCAACCCATATCCAAATAAGGAATAATTTAAGAATGTACAGCCTCTACAGATGCAGCTGCTGCAGATTGCACATTGAGTACAAAATTTTATGTAGTTGAATGGAACTGAACAAATCACTTGCTGTCACACATACCACTGAACCATCAACTAAACCCAAACATGCTATGGTTATCATTTCAACATTAAGTCATTTTAATCCCACAAATGTTACTCTATGAAGGAGCCAGTTATAAATATCTACTACTGTTCTTCGGGTTCAGATAACATCAGGAAACAGTGGCACTAACACAGCTCCTTATTTTACTGTTAACATTACTCCACAGTTTACGGGTAGATGAAAAACTCTGATGTTTTGCTATGATTCTTCCTAAAATTGCCATTCAATCAATCCTTATGCAAAACATTGAATACAGTACAGCAAAAGAACACGCCCTTCAGCCCACGTTGTGCCAAACTAATAATTAACAACCTAATTAAATTAATCACTTCTACCTGCATTTGGTTCTCATCCCTTCATTGTCTGCACAGTCTTTTATCTAAGAGCTTCGTAAATGCCTCTATCGTATTTGCCTCCACCAGTGCTTCAGTCAGAACCTCAAGTACTCTATGTTAAAAAAAACTTGCCCCACACATTTCCTTTGAACTTCTTCCTCTAACCTCAGTGACATGCTTGCTCTCTCATATTAGACATTTCATTCCAGGTAATAAAGATACCAACTGTTCACTCTATCTATGGATCTCACAACTTTATAAACATCTACAAGTATACACTCGGCCTCCACTTCTCCAAAGAAAACAATGGTGTAAAACACTGCCAAAGGATACAATGGATGTCAAATCTCTACTCATAGCACATGCCCTTTAATCCAGGCAGCATCCTCATAATACTCTTCTGCATCCTCTTCAAAAACTCCACATCCACAAATGGGAGCTACAAGAATTGAATGCAATATTTCAGATACAGCTTAACCTGAGTTTTATGAAGTTACAGCACAACTTCTTAAGTCTTGAACACAGTGCCTTGACTAATCAAGGCAAACAGACAACGTAGCTCTTTACCACTCTATCAACCAGTATGGTCAATTTCAGAGAGCAATGGACTTGAACCTCAAGATCCTTCTGTACCTTCATACTGGTAAGGTTTCTGTCACTATTTGTGTACTGACACTTAACATTTGATCTCCCAAAGTCCAACACCTCACATTTGTCCAGATAAAATTCCATCTGCTATATCTCTGCCCATTATCTGCAATTGATCTTTATTCCACTATATCCTTTGGTAATATTCGACACCAATCTTTCCATCATCTATAAACTCACTAAATCACTCATCCATATTTTCATCCAAGTCTATTATATACATCATAGAGCAGAGGTCTCAATACGGATCCCTGGGGAACATCTCTAGTCAAGAGCCTTCAGCCAGAATAAGTCACATCGACCACGACCTTCTATCTTGAATGGGCAAAAGTGGATAGAGACATTAACAACCTAATTAAATTATAGAGGCTCAGCAGAAAAGAAGGATAAAATTTCTGTGCCATATCTGTCTCAGACTCTATAAATTGTAAAAAAATGACCTTGAAGTTACCTGTGGATTGTTGGCTTCAGCAAGCTTGCATTGTCGAAGGAACAGCTTTAGATTTCCCCAATTCATGTACGGAAATAATACCACGGGCCTCTCCCCATCCTCAATGCAAACGTGATTGACAGGCAAAAGGTTTCTGCGCCAACAAAAAGCAAAACAAAATTAGTCGCAATCAAACAACAATGAACAGTTATAGATTACAGAACAGTACAGTACCAGACAGGCCATTTGGCCCATGATATTTTGTTGCTCCTTATGCCAATTTATACTAAATGCCCTCCTACAGTGTATCATTAATACACCTCCATTCCCTTCATATTCAAATGTATATGTAAAAGCCTCTTAAACTCCACCTAAACAGCCTGATTAACCCATTACAGGTACCAACCAATCTCTGTGAAAAGCGCTTGGTCCTCACATTACCTTTAAACTTTGCCCCTCCAACCTCAAAAGCACGTCCTCTGGCATTTGACCTTCCTGCTTTGAGGAAAAGATTCTTATTGTCTCCCCTATATATGCATCTCATAATTTTTAAAAAAAAATTTCATCTGCTGTAAGTAGGACAACAAAGTTTTTTCCTATTTTTTTCTTATACTTCTGGTCCTGGTAGCAAGCTGGTAAACCTCTTATGCCTCGTCTCCACGTTCTTCCTATAATAGGATGACCAAAACTGCATGTAATACTCCAAGTGTAAATCTGATTAATGTTTTATATAGCTGCAGCTTCACTTCATTACTCCTATACTCAACACTAACACCAGTGAAGGCTAGCAGGCCACATATCTTCTTTAACACCTTATCCATTTGTGTAACCACTTTCAGTGAACTGTGGACCTGAACACCAAAGTACATTGTATATCAATGCTATGAAGGTGTCGACCATTAACTGTATATTTTCTTCTTTAATTTGACCTCCCAAAGTCCACACCTTGTCCAGATTAAAATTGCCTAACATAAACTGATTTACAGCTCTGAGAGCTCCATGGCCAGTAACACCATATTTCTCATGACACACGAGGCTCAAATTTGTAATTTGGTATCTATCCAACGGATTCAGATTCATTTATCAAATGAATATCAAACATAAATTAAAATGCCACATCCCATTCCCATTCTGATGTGTCAATCCATGGTTTCCTCTACTGTCAAGATGAAGCCACACTCAGGGTGGAGGAACAACATCTTATATTCCATCTGGGTAGCCTCCAACCTGGTGGCGTGAACATTGCTTTCTCTCACTTTCGTTAATGCCCCTCCTCCCCTTCTTACCCCATCCCTTATTTATTTTTATTCCCCCCCTCTATTTTTCCTTCTCTCTCTATCATTCCTTGCCTGCTCTCCATCTTCCACTGGCCTCCCCTCTCCCTTTCTTTCTCTCTAGGCCTCCTGTCCCATGATCCTCCCTCTTCTCCAACTCTGTATCCCTTTTGCCAATCAACTTCCCAGTTCTTAGCTTCTTCCCTCCCCCTCCTGTCTTCTCTGATCATTTCGGATCTACCCCCCCCCCACTTTCAAATCTCTTACTATCTCTTCTTTTAGTTAGTCCTGACGAAGGGTCTCAGCCCAAAACATCGACTGTACTTCTTCCTGTAGATGCTGCCTGGCCTGCTGCGTTCCACCAGCATTTTGTGTGTGTTGATGAAGATGCATTGTTTGTGTTCGCAACCAAGACACCCAAGGATGTGCTGAGAGCAGCTCGTAAATGTTGTCACACATTCCAGCGCCAACACAGCATGCCCACAAAGTTTAGCAGAAAAACACAGAACACAACAAGCCACAAAACAACAGCAAAACAAATTCCTTTCCTCCCCCCTGCTTGCACAGACATTTCATCCCAGGACACAATGACCTGGGGGCCAGCTGACCCAGTGGGCCACCAGTCCTCGTTCTCACTGGACCTCATCCAAAGATGTCCATTATCTGCATTTGTGTGCAGAGCAGAGGACGAGACTCTGGCATGACCTATTACACCCACACATCCTTGGCCCTAAATCCTAAACTGATCCCCAACTTCCCTCACTGTCCTCTAGACCATCCCTATGAACGTAAGAGCTAAATCTGACTCATGACCTTGACAGAGACCAGAGATCCATGCTATCTTGACTGAAAACAGATTCTAAAACATTAATAAAGTCATATTTCAATGTTAGGTGGCAGTGTATGCAGTACTGATGCAGACACATCAGTTAGAATAGTAACAACAACAACTTAATTATAGAGCACTTTTCATACCAACAACGATAGTATCACGGCTATAGAAAGTGAGGACGTTGCAGAGGGAGTGTCCACTGAGTCGGTATGGGTGGAAGTCAGAAATAGGAAGGGATCAATCACTGTGCTGGGAGTAGTCTGTCGGCCCCCAAATAGCCCTCGGGACACCGAGTAGATAAGCAAGCAGATTTTAGAATGGTGCAGGAAATACAGGGTTGTAGTTATGGGTGATTTCAACTTCCCTCATATTGACTGGCACTTCCTGACTGCAAAGGGGATAGATCTGTCAGGTGTGTTCAAGAAGGATTCCTGACACAGTATGTGGACCGGCCGACCAGAGGAGAGGCCATACTGGATCTAGTTCTGGCCAGGTAGCAGATCTCTTGGTGGGGGAGCATTTTGGTGAGAGTGACCATAACTCCCTCAGTTTCAGCATAGCTATGGAAAAGGATAAAAACAGACAAAATGGGAAAGTGCTTAACTGGGGAAGGGATAACTACAAAGGAATGAAGCAGGAACTAGCGTGGGTAAATTGGAAACAGATGTTCAAAGGTGAAAGCACAGAAGTAACGTGGAGGAAGTTTAGGGACCAGGATAGGTGTGTCCCACTGAGACAAGGAAAAAATGGCAGGAAAAGGGAACCGTGGCTGACGAAACACAGGAGGCAACCCGTCAAGAGGAAGAAGGAAGCATATGTTAGCTATAAGAAGCAGGAAGCAGGAGGGGCTCATGAGAAATATAGGGTAGCCAGGGAAGAGCCTAAGGAAGGACTTAGGAGAGCTCGAAGGGGGCATGAGAAGGCCTTGGCATGTAGGATTAAGGAGAACCCCAAGGCGTTCTATGCGTGTGTGAAGAACAGAAGGATGACAAGAATGAAGGTGGGGCCGCTAAAGGATAAAAAAAGGCAACATGTGCCTGGAGGCGGGGGAGGTTGGGGAGATCCTAAACAAATACTTTGCTTCAGTATTCACAAGTGAAAAGGACCTTGATCAGGGTGAGGTCAAAATAGAACAGGCCTGTGTGCTGGATAATGCAGAGATTAAGGAAGTAGTAGTGTTGGATCTTCTTAAAAGCATCAAGATTGATAAGTCCCCAGGGCCGGATATACCTCAGGTTGCTGTGGGAAGTGATCGCTGGAACAGTAGCTATGATCTTTGAATCCTCTTTGGCTGCAGGGGAGGTGCCGGAGGATTGGAGAATGGCAAATGTAGTTCCCTTGTTTAAAAAAAGGTAATAGGGAGAATCCTGGGAACTACAGACCGGTGCGTCTTACGTCGGTGGTCTGCAAACTATTGTAAAGGATTCTTAAGGATAGGATCTACAGCATTTGGAGTAGTACAGTCTACTCAAGGATAGTCAACGTGGTTTTGTGAAGGGAAGGTCATGCCTCACGAGCCTAATTGTGTTTTTTGAAGAGGTAACAAAAGAAATTGTTGAGGGTAGGGTGGTAGATGTGATCTACATGGATTTTAGCAAGGTATTTGACAAGGTCCCCCACGAGAGACTCATCCAGAAAGTCATGAGGCATGGGATCAATGGAACCTTGGCTGTTTGGATAAAAATTGGCTTACGGGAAGAAAGCAGAGGGTAGTAGTGGAAAGAAAGTATTCTGCCTGGAGGTCGGTGACTAGTGGAGTGCCGCAAGGGTCTGTCCTGGGACCCCTGCTCTTTGTGATTTTTATAAATGACCTAGGTGAAGAGGCGGAAGGATGAGTGAGTAAGTTTGCGGATGACACGAAGATTGGAGGAGTTGTGAATGGAGCTGTAGCATGTCAAAGGTTATAAGAGAGTAAAGACAGGATGCAGAGTTGGGCAGAAAAGTGGCAGATGGAGTTCAATCTGGTTAAGTGTGAGGTGATGCATTTTGGAAGGACAAACCAGAAGGCTGAGTACAGGGTTAATAGTCGGTTACTTAAGAGTGTGGATGAACAGCGGGACCTTGGGGTTCAAATCCATACATCCCTCAAGGTCGCTGCACGGGTTGATAGGATAGTTAATAGGGGGATTGAGTTCAAGAGTACAGAGGTCATGTTTCAACTCTACAAATCTCTGGTGAGACCACACTTAAGAGAGGTATTGTGTTCTGAGTTGGTCACCTCATTATTGGAAGGATGTGGAAGCTATGGAGAGGGTGCAGAGGAGATTTACCAGGATGTTGCCTGGATTGGAAAACAAGTCTTATGAGGCAAGGTTAGCAGAGCTGGGACTTTTCTTTTTGGAGCATAGAAGGATGAGAGGGGTCTTGATAGAGGCCTACAAGATTATGAGAGGCATAGATAGGGTGGATAGCCAGTATCTGTTTCCCAGGGCACGAATAGCAAACACCAGAGGGCATATGTACAAAGTTAAGGGAGGGAAGTTTAGAGGAGACATCAGGGGGTAAGTATTTTACACAGAGGGTTGTGGGTGCCTGGAATGACATGGTGGAGGCTAAAACATTAGGGGTATTTAAGAGCCTCTTGGACAGGCACATGGATGAAAGAAAAATAGAGGATTACGGGGTAGTGTGGGTTTAGTACTTTTTTTTAAAGGAATATATGGGTCAGCACAACATCGAGGGCCAAAGGGCCTGTACTGTGCTGTAGTATTCTAGTGTCTAGTGCAAGGTACTTTCAATGGAATAAAGTGCAAACATGAAAATAAAAGACAAAAAGATGTTAGTTAAAAGCAAGGTTAAATAAATACACTTTGAGCTGGTGTTTAAAAGTGTCAAGTGAGTCTGCATCCCTTATAGTTTTAGATACTGAGTTCCACAGTTTAGGAGCGTAGCTTATAAAAGCTGACCTGCCAATTAACTTTCAAAAGAGATAGTTTTAATTTAAAAGACTAGCAGAAGACTTGAGAGCTCGAGCAGGATTATAAAACAAAAGCGATTCTCTGATGTACTCTGGTCTCAGACCATTCAGAGCTTTAAACACAAGAGAACTTCACAATTAATTCTGAAAGATACAGGAAGCCAGTGCAGGGTAAGCTAGGATGAGAGTGTAATATGCTCCCTCATACTGGTTTCAGTTAAAAATCCAGCAGTGGCATTCTGAATAAGTTGAAGTTTGTCAATAGAATGCTTTGAAAGGTCAGTAAAAAGTGCATTGCAGTAATCTGATCTATTCGATATACAGGTGTGAATTAGAATTTTTTAGCATCATAAGGTGATGGAAACAGAGGTGCCTTTGCA
This sequence comes from Mobula birostris, assembly GCF_030028105.1. Taxonomy (NCBI): domain Eukaryota; kingdom Metazoa; phylum Chordata; class Chondrichthyes; order Myliobatiformes; family Myliobatidae; genus Mobula; species Mobula birostris. Next base: position 97,194,999 of record NC_092373.1, read on the forward strand.
ATTTTTAACTGCATAAAATCTTCCTTTCCTGTACTTCCTTCCTCAAGCTTCATTCTTCCATGTTCAACACCCCACTCCCTTTTGCCCTTGCTTCTATCTCCCAACCAATATGTTCTGCTTCTGCATCATCCCCCAAGTTCTTGTTTCACCCTCCTTCCCTCGCCACCATCCATTTTCTTCACCTCCATCCTCTGTTCCCACTCCTCCCTCATTTTGACCATCCTGCTAGAAACACCATCAATCCTGCATCTTTGATAGCTGGGGATGTGATGTCTCAACCCAGCCACATTTCATGGATGATTATCAACTTTAGTCTGTTGAGAATAATTTTTGATGTCAGAACCTGTTGCCAAGTTTGTTTCCAGGCCCGAGCTTGTTGCCGTAGCACACAACTTCTGATCCGAGGTCAGATATACCATGAGAAACAGTCACAGTAATTTCACAGTGCACCTGTAAGAAGTCTAAGTCACAATAAGGTCTGATTTATTCTTACTTACCAGACTGTGTGTAGATCTACTATAAATGTCATGGAGGCACAACTTTAAAATGCCCTACACCTGGTAGTACAACTTCAAATTAAAGCTAGTTCAGGATTACCAGAAATAAAAGGCCATTGTGGAAGGAAAAACAGCAGATGTCAGTGGGGAGAGGCTTCAGAAGAATACACAAAGGACTTCAAACTTTATAACCTTGTAAGAAATTAAGATTTAGGATCCTTGAATAGGATTTGTTACTTGACACAGTGATTGATTCAATGTTTAAGCATATTTTGTATTGCGTCTCCAGAAACAGGCCCTTCAGCCCAACCAAAGCAACCAATATGGCCATCTAAGCTGGTTCCATTCGTCTGTATCCCTCCAAACCTTTCCTACCAACATATCTATCCAAATGTTCCTCTGGCAGCTTGTTCTATATACCCACCATTCTATGCGAAGAGGTTGCTTCCCAGGTCTCATCTAACTTTCTCCTGTCTCACTGTCCTCTAGTTTTTTGATTCCTTTCCCAGGGAGAAAGATTGGGTGCATTCACCTTTTTTACAGTTGCAATAAGAAGTTTGTGAACCCTTTGCAGTTACCTGGTTTTCTGCATTAATTACTCATAAAAAGTGGTCTAATCTTCATCTAAGTCACAATAATAGACAAACACAATCTGCCTAAACTAATAACGCACAAATAATTGTACTTTTTCATCTCTTTATTGAGCACATTGTTGCTCAGGCTGGAAAAAGTATGTGAACCCTTGTATTTAATAACTGGTAGAAACTCCTTTAGAAGTAATAACCTCCACCAAAAGTTTCCTGTTGCGGCTGATCAGACTTGCTCAGTGGCGAGGTGGAAATTTAGACCATTCCTTCATACAAAACTGTTTCTGGGAGACCTTGCTCTTCAGGCCATCCCACAACATCTCAATTGGGTTAAGGTTTGCACTCTGACTTGCCATTCCAAAACACAAATTTTCTTCTTTTTAAACCATCCTGCTGTTGATTTAGGCTTGTGTTTTGGATCATTGTCTTGTTGCATCATTCAACTTCTATTAAGCTTCAGGTGATAGACAGCTGTCTTAACATCCTCCTGTACAATGTCTTGATACAATTTTGAATTTATTATTCCCTCAACGATTGCAAGCTGTCCAGGCCCTGAGACAGCAAAGCAGCCCCAAACCCAAATGCTCCTTTCTCGATGCTTCAGAGTTGGGATGAGATGTTGGTATTGGCATGCATCAAACATAGCAATGTGCATTTCTGTCAGAAAGTTCAACTTTTGTCCCTTCTGCCCACAAAAAGTTCTCCAGAAGCATTGTGGAACATTCAGGTGGCCTTCTGTAAACTTGAGATGTGCAGCAATGTTTTTTTTTGGACAGCAGTTGGTGTCCGTCCATGAACATCATTCCTGGTCAGTATTTTTATCATCATGGACATGAAAGGAGACTTTAGCAAGTTCTAGAGATCTCTGCAGGTCTTTTGCTTTATCCTTGGGTTCTTTTTCACCTTCATCAGCATTGCATGTTGTGCACTTGGTGTGATCTTTGCAGAATGCCTACTCCTAGGGAGAGTAGCAACAATACTGGGTTTCCTTCATTTGTAGACAATTTCTCATACTGTAGACTGATGAACACTCAGGCCTTTAGAAATGCCCTTGTAACCTTTTCCATCTTCATGCATCTCTGTATTTCTCTTACTAAGTTCCCCGAAAGTTGTTGTGATCAAGGCATGGTGCACATAAACAGAACTTGAGAAGAGCAGGCTCTGTCAGTATCCTGACTGTGTGCGCCTGTTTTGTTTTAAGAGAGCAGGACACCTCTACAACCCACATCTCCAATCTCATCCTATTGATTGGAACACCTGATATCAAACAGCTTTTGTAGAAGGCATTACCGCAGAAGTTTACATACTTTTTTGAGCCTAGACTGTGAATTTTTAAATGGTGTACTCAGTATTGATGAGACAAAGTACAATTGTTTGTCTGTTACAGTTAGGCAGACTGTGTTTGTTTATTATTGTGACTAAGATGAAGATCAGACCACATTTTATGAGTAATTAATGCAGAAAACCAGGTATCACAAACCTTTTCTTGCACCTACATGCCTGTTCTGATTACATAAACTTCTGTATGATTACCACTCAGTCTCCTATACAATAAGGACTACCCAACCTCTCCCTATAACTCAGGACCTCAAGTTCTGACAACATTCTAGTACATCTTCTTTGCAACTTTTTAAGCTTAAAACTGCCCATTCAATGAAATGGGAACCAAAACTGTACACAATACACCAGGTATGACCTCACCAAGGTCTTGTACGCGTAAAAAAAGAAAGGCATCAAACTAAATGGAAGATAGAGGTTTGAGGAGCTTTTAAAAACCTGCAGAAGGAAACTAAGAAGGTCATTCAGAAGGAAAAGATAATTATAAGAGGAAGCTGGCGATTAATATCAAAGAAGATACTAAAAGCTTTTTTAAGTATATAAAGGGTAAAAGAGAGTCGAGGGTAGATATAGGACCAATACAAAATGATGCGAGAGATATTGTAACGAGAGATGCAGAGATGGCAGAGGAACTGAATGCGTATTTTGCATCAGTCTTCACAGTGGAAGACGTCTGCAGTAAACCAGACATTCAAGAGTGTCAGGGAAGTGCGGTTTGTGCAGTGAAAATTACGACTGAGAAGGTGCTCAGGAAGCTTAATGGTCTGAGGGTGGATAAATCTCCTGGACCTGATGGAATGCACCCTTGGGTTCTGAAGGAAGTAGCTGGTAAGATTGTGGAGGTGTTAACGATGATCTTTCAAGAACTGATAGATTCTGGCATTGTACTGGATGACTGGAAAATTGCAAATGTTACTCTGCTATTAAGAAGGGTGGGAGGCAGCATAAAGGAAACTATGGACTTGTTAGCCTGACATCAGTGGTTGGGAAGTTGTTGGAATCGATCGTTAGGGATGAGATTACGGTGTACCTGGAGGCACCTGACATGGTTCCCTGAAAGGAAAATCCAGCCTGACAAACCTACTGCAATTCTTTGAGGAAATTACAAGCAGGGTAGACAAGGGAGAAGCAGTAGACGTGGTGTACTTGGATTTTCTGAAGGCCTTTGACAAGGTGCCGCACATGAGGCTGCTTAGCAAGATAAGCGCCCATGGAATTACAGGGAAGTTACTAGTGTGGGTAGAGCATTGGCTGGTCGACAGAAAACAGAGAGTGGGAATAAAGGGATCCCATACTGGCTGACTGCCAGTTACCAGTGGAGTTCTACAGGGGTCAGTGTTGGGACCGTTACTTTTTACGAAGTATGTCAACGATTTGGACTATGGTATTAAGGGACTTGTTTGCCGATGATACAAAAATAGGTGGAGGAGCAGGCAGTGTTGAGGAAACAGAGGGCCTGCAGAGAGACTTAGATAGTTTAGGGGAATGGGCAAAGAAGTGGCAAATGAAATACAATGTTGGAAAGTGTATGGTCATGCACTTTGGTGAAAGAAATAAACGGGCAGACTATTATTTAGATGGGGAGAGAATTCAAAATGCAGAGATGCAAAGGGACTTGGGAGTCCTTATGCAAGATACTCTAAAGGTTAACCTGCAGATTGAGCCGGTTGTGAAGAAGGCAAATGCGACATTGGCATTCATTTCCAGAGGTATAGAATATAAGAGCCAGAATGTGCTCTAAAAAGCACTCGTGAGACCACACTAGGAGTATTGTGTGCAGTATTGGGCTCCTTATTTTACATAGACCATAGAATAGTACAGCACAGTACAGGCCCTTTGGCCCACAATGTTGTGCCGATCCTTAAAACCTGCCTCCCATATAACCCCCCACATTAAATTCCTCCATATACCTGTCTATATAATCTCTTAAATTTCACTAGTGTATCTGCCTCCACCACTGACTCAGGCAGTGCATTCCACACACCAACCACTCTCTGAGTAAAAAACTCTCCTCTAATATCCCCCTTGAACTTCCCACCCCTTACCTTAAAGTAATGGTCACAAACCTTTGTAAGCCCAAGATCCCCTACCTCGACCTTAGTGAGAGGCAAGATCTACCTACTAAATCGTTTAGAGAAAAAACAACTCAGATTGTACTTCCAATTTGAGACCTTTTATTTGGGCTAATTGTATTTGAATTACACAAAATACTTTTGTCAAATTTTCAAATTAATTGAAAGAAAACACTGCAACTAGCATATCCCCAGCGGCCTCAATGACTACAGACCGGTGGCATTGACCTCCCACATCACAAAGACCCTGGAGAGACTTGTTCTGGAGCTGCTCTGGCCTATGGTCAAGCCACACTTAGACCCCCTCCAGTTCGCCTACCAGCCCCGACTAGGAGTTGAGGATGCCATCGTCTACCTGCTGAACCGTGTCTACGCCCACCTGAACAAGCCAGCGAGCACTGTGAGGGTCATGTTTTTTGACTTCTCCAGTGCGTTCAACACCATCCGCCTTGCTTTGCTAGGGGAGAAGCTGACAGCGATGCAGGTGGATGCTTCCCTGGTATCATGGATTCTTGACTACCTGACTGGCAGACCACTGTACGTGTGCTTGCAACACTGTGTGTCCGACAGAGTGATCAGCAGCACTGGGGCTCCACAGGTGACTGTCTTGTCTCCCTTTCTCTTCACCATTTACACCTCGGACTTCAACTACTCCACAGAGTCTTGTCATCTTCAGAAGTTTTCAGATGACTCTGCCATAGTTGGATGCATCAGCAAGGGAGATGAGGCTGAGTACAGGGCTACGGCAGGAAACTTTGTCACATGGTGTGAGCAGAATTATCTGCAGCTTGACGTGAAAAAGACTAAGGAGCTGGTGGTAGACCTGAGGAGAGCTAAGGTACCGGTGACCCCTGTTTCCATCCAGGGGGTCAGTGTGGACATGGTGGAGGATTACAAATACCTGGGGATACGAATTGACAATAAACTGGACTGGTCAAAGAACACTGAGGCTGTCTACAAGAAGGGTCAGAGCCGTCTCTATTTCCTGAGGAGAATGAGATCCTTTAACATCTGCCGGACGATGCTGAGGATGTTCTACGAGTCTGTGGTGGCCAGTGCTATCATATTTGCTGTTGTGTGCTGGGGCAGCAGGCTGAGGGTAGCAGACACCAACAGAATCAACAAACTCATCCGTAAGGCCAGTGATGTTGTGGGGATGGAACCGGACTCCTCACGGCGGTGTCTGAAAGTGGATGCTGTCTAAGTTGCATGCCATCTTGGTCAATGTTTCCCATCCACTACATAATGTACTGGGTGGGCACAGGAGTGCATTCAGCCAGAGACTCATTCCACCGAGATGCAGCACTGAGCGTCATAGGAAGTCATTCCTGCCTGTGGCCATCAAACCCCTTGGAGGGTCAGACACCCTGAGCCAATAGGTTGGTCCTGGACTTATTTCATAATTTACTGGCATAGTTTACATACTACTATTTAACTATTTATGGTTCTATTACTATTTATTATTTATGGTGCAACTGTAACGAAAACCAATTTCCCCCGGGATCAATAAAGTATGACTATGACTATCAAACAGGCCATAGCTGTCTTTAAGAATATTTCAATACTTCACACCTTTAATTCTAAGTTTCATTATTTAATTTTATTTCAACATGAAAAATAAATGAATAAACATTGACTGTTGCACTCAGTGTGATGACTGGGGCTGAATACTTTCTGCTAGATCTCTGAAATTTGGCTCATAACTACAGACAGCCAGTTTGAGACAGTCTGTGAGGTGTCTGTCAGTAAGACAGCTCCTGTACTTAGATTTAATAATTTTCATCTGTGAAAATGCAATTTCACATAGATAAGTTGACCCAAAGTAGGCACTGACTTTTAGTGCACATGCGGTGAGATAAGGAAACTTATCCCTGCTGACAAGCCCCCAAAAGTCACCGTCCCTTGACCTTGCTTTAAGCTCGATGTCATTTTGCAAATCAATTATTTCCATTTCAGTATCACTTGTCGCACCAAAACTTACTGGAATTTGGCTGCTATCTGTTCTATAACGATCGGCAGAAATGGGTTTGAAATAAATGCAGCAATATCTTCCATGACGTTTAACTCCCCAAAATGCCGATCGAACTCTATTGCCAGTTTGTCTAGGTGAGCACAGTATTGCTCAGGGCGAAAAGCATTTTTTTCCTTGATGGGCTGTAACATTTTTTCCAAGTTGGGAAAGTATGTCAGCCTCCCATTCTTTAAATTTGAAATCCGAACACCGAGATTGGCCTGAAACGCATTTACTGCACTTATCATGTGGGTTAGGTGTTGGTCTTTTCCCATGAGCTCGTTGTTAACTGCGTTTAATTTAGCCGTTATGTCTGTCAGAAACCCTAAATCCAGTAGCCATGCATCATCTGACAGTTCCTCGTGCTCCTCGTTTCTTGTCAACAGAAAAGTCTTTATCTCAGGCAGCAAGTCAACAAATCGTTGCAGAACTTTGCTGCAACTCAACCACCGAACATCAGCATGAAGAATTATGTCTCCGTAAACGGCATCCAGCTCATCCAATAACATCTTGAATAAGCGGTGCTGAAGCGCTTTTGCTCGAATCAACTTTATCAGTTTGACCACCACTGTCATTACATGAGAAAAGTTCACAATCTTCCCTGCCAAGGCTTGCTGATGAATCACACAGTGATAATCTAGGAAGCTGGGAAAATCAGGGTCATTACAGCACAGTGCTATAAAACCAACGCACACACCACATATTGCTGGGGCCCCATCAGTAGTAATTGCCACCAGTTTATGAACAGGGATGTCATTTTCACGGACATATTTTTTAAACTCATTGTAAATATCCTCACCTCTCGTTCTCTCCTTTAATTGCAAAGGAGTGAGGAAGTCCTCCTTTGTTGTAAAATCCTGGAAAGCCATTCTGACAAATACAAGCTGAGCTGTTGGCATTACATCCAGGGATTCATCAAACTGTAGCGAAAAATATTCACAGAGTGACAAGTCCTTTAACACTTGTCGATCCATGTCCTCTGACAGTGACTCTACCGTCCTTGTCACTGTTGCAGGGCCAAGCGGTGTATTATGTGCTGTGGTTGTGATGTCGTTTTTGTTTTTAAAGTCATTAAAAACAATCTCTGCGGTAATGGCCATTGCTTCCTTGAATAAATCGCCATCTGTAAAAGGCTTCTTGTGTTTAGCCAAAAGATGACTTACACGAAATGATGCTTCAATAACAGCCTTATTTTGAGCAGCATGGCTTGTGAAAACCGATTGCTGGGCCTTCAACCCCAATTTCAGCTCCTCAACATTCCTGGGTCGAATTGTGCTCTTTGGGGGGGTAGGTGTGTTTAAATTTCTGGTGGTTGGTGGTCTGGTGCTGCTCCAGATTTCCTCTTTTAGTCAGTGCTTGTGTTTGGTGGCACAACATACATACACACTTATCTTTCACCAAGGTAAATAGAAATTCCTCTTCCCATTCTGGATGGAATTTGTACATTTTCACCTTCTTTCGTGGAGCCTCCGCCTTGCAGGATATCACGAGCGAGTGCCATATATTGATGACAGTCTGTACTCTTATCTAATCTAATTGGTCACTTTGATACAGCACAAGCTACTCTGAAACCGCAGTGCATGGCGGGGGAAGCTATACACACATGTGCACTGGGCAGAAAGAATGGAACTAAAACCCCACAACCCGGAAACAATCTCTCTTTACAAACAGCTTTCAGTAGCTGAAGTATTGCGATATTACCATTTTCCTAATTAGTATTACTTATTTTTATAATGCTCACATTACAACAGTATTTGTGTACTTACTTTTCATTTTTTTGGGATCTACTGGGAAAGTCTCAAAGATCGACCGGTCAGCGACCACTACCTTAAAGCCATGTCATCTTGTATTGCGCAGTGGTGCCCTGGGGAAGAGGCGCTGGCTGTCCACTCTATCTATTCCTCTTAGAAAGGGTATACTGACATTGGAGAGGGTTCAGAGAAGATTTACAAGAATGATTCCAGGAATGAGAGGGTTACCGTATGAGGAACGTCTGGCAGCTCTTGGGCTGTATTCCCTGGAGTTCAGGAGAATGAGGGGAAATCTCACAGAAACATTCCAAATGTTAAAAGGCCTGAACAGATTAGATATGGCAAAGCTATTTCCCATGGTCGGGGGTTCTAAGACAAGAGGGCACGATTTCAGGATTGAAGGATGTCCTTTTAGAACTGAGATGCAGAGAAATTACTTTAGTCAGAGAGTGGTAAACCTGTGGAATTTGTTGCCACAAGTGGCTGTGGAGGCCAAGTCATTGGGTGTATTTAAGACAGAGATAGATAGGTTCTTGATTAGGGTATGGGGTGAAAGCAGGGCAGTGGGGATGACTGGATGAAGTGGATCAGCCAATGATTGAATGGCGGAGCAGACTTGATGGGCCGAATGGCCTACTTCTGCTCCTATATCTTATGGTCTAATCTCCCAGTAGGAAACTGGAAGATTGGAAAACATTTAAAAAGCAACAAAAAAACCACAAAGCAAGCAATTAAGAAAGGGGAGACAGATAAAAAGTGAATACAGTTGCCACTTTCTGAGATACCTCCGGTACCTAATAAACGGCCACTGAGTACGTGGTCTTCTGCTGCTGTTCGACGTGCTGTGTGTTCAGAGATGCTCTTGGTTAACATGTAGTTATTTGAGTCACTGTTGCCTTCTTATCATTTTAAACCCGTCTGGCCACCCTCCTCTGACCTTTCTTTCAACATGCTGTTCACGTCCACAGAACTGCCATTCTCTGATGTTTTGTGTTTCTTGTACAATACTGATAAACTCCAAAGACTGTTTTGTGTGAAATCCGAGAAGATCAGCAGCTTCTGAGATACTGAAACCATCCCATCTAGCACCAACAATCACTCCACAGTCAAAGTCACTTAGACCACATTTCTTCCCCATTCTGATGTTTGGACTGGACAGCAACTGAACCTTCTGACTATGTCTGCATGCTTTCATGCATTGAGTTGCTACCATATGATTGGCTGATCAGATATTTGCATTAATGCCATTGAGTGTACGTCCCTTAAAAAACAAGGAGGGGCTACCGTTGGGTGATGTAGAAATGGCCGAGGCTTTGAATGTCTGTTTTGTGTTAGTCTTCACAGTGGAGGTCATGCCTAACATGTTCAAGAGAGAAGGTTACTGATGCGATGGAAGGTGAGCACCTTAATGTAATTGCTATCACTAAAACGGTAGTGCTGGTCAATCTAGTTAACCTAAAAGTGGATAAGTCCTCTGGTCCTGATGGAATACTTTTCAACGCACTGAAAGAAATGAAACAAGGCACTTATATAATATACCAAAATTCTCTCGATTCTGGGCAGTCCCCAGCAGACCGGAAGACAGTGAATGTCATACCACTATTCGAAAAAGGATGTAGGGAAAATACAGGCCAATTAACTTAACGTGTGTAGTTAGGAAACCACTTGAAGCTATTGTTATGGAAGTAACAGTGAAACATCTGATTAGAAATGGTTGCATCAAGCAGACAGAGCATGGATTCAGGAAGAGTATTTCCAGTGCGACAAACTTACAGAAGTCTTTTGAAGATACTACTGTAATGAGAACAGGTGCTTGTTGTATATTTGGATTGCCAAGTGTTTGTTAAGGTGCCACAAAAAGACCAAAAAACATAGGAGCAGAACTAGGCACTTGACTCATTGAGTCTACCCTACCATTTGATCATGGCTGATTTATTTTCCCTTTCAACCCCATTCACCTGCCTACTCTCCATATCCTTTGATTAATCAAGAACCTCTGCTTTAAATATATTTGATTGTTTGATACCATAGCTGCCTTTGGCAATGAATTCCACAGATGCACTGCCATTTAGCTGAAGAAATTCATGCTCATCTCTGTTCCAGACTCCAGAATAAATAAAGGACAAAAAGTATTGAAGAGGAAAAAAATTCAACTTGCAGTAACATGGGGGTAAAATTGAAAAGGGTGATGTATGCAGGACTGAGGGTGTTATATTTGAATGCACAGTATACAGAATAAGGTAGACAATATTAAGACCATAAGATACAGGAGCAGAATTAGGCCATTTGGCCCATTGAGTCTGCTCCACCATTTTATCATGGCTGATCCAATTTTCCTCCTAAGCCCATCTCCTGTCTTCTCCCCGTATTCCTTCAAGCCCTGACCAATCAAGAATCTATGAACCTCTCCCTTAAATATACATAAAGACTTGGTCTCCACAGCTGCCTGTGGCAATGAATTCCACAGATCCACCACTCTAGCTAAAGAATTTCCTCCTCATCTCTGTTCTAAAAGTCTCCACATCCACTCTATTAAAGCCTTTCCCTATTTGATAGATTTTAATGAGGTCACCCCTCATTCTTTTGAATTCCAGTGAATAGGAGCCCAGAGCCAGCAGACACTACTCATATGACAAGCTATTCAATCCTGAACCTCCTTTTAAGCCTCTCCAGTTTCAGCTCATCCTTTCTAAAAGTCCCAAAACTGTTCACAATACTCCAACTGAGGCCTTACCAATGCTTTACAAAGTTTCAACATTACATCCTTGCTTTTATATTCTAGTCCTTTTGAAATGAATGCTGTTGGACCAGTGCTGCCAGGATAATGAAGGACACGACCAACCCAGCCAACATACTTTTCGTCCCTCTTCCCTCCAGGAGAAGGCTCAGGAGCTTGAAGACGCATACAGCCAGATTTGGGAACAGCTTCCTTCCAACTGTGATAAGACTGCTGAACGGATCCTGACCCGGATCTGGGCCGTACCCTCCAAATATCCAGACCTGTCTCTTGGTTTTTTTGCACGACCTTACTTTCCATTTTTCTATTTTCTATTTATGATTTATAATTTAAATTTTTAATGTTTACTAATTTTTACTATTTTTAATATTTTAATATTTAATATTTGTAATCCAGGGAGTGGGAAGCGCAGCATCAAATATCGCTGTGATGATTGTACATTCTAGTATCAGTTGCTTGGCGACAATAAAGTATAAAAGGACAGGCAGGTCGGTGAAGTAGGTGGGATGGCTCTGTTGGTAAAAACTGAAATCAACTCCTTAGAAAGAGGGGGACACATGGATTGGAAGATGTACAATCCTTGTCGGTGAAGTTAAAAAACTGCATTTAAGAAACTAAGTTAAGATCCTGATGGGTGTTATGTACAGGCCTCTGAACACCAGCCAGGATGTGGGGTAATATTTATAACAGGAGATAGAAAGGCATGCAAAACAGGCAATGTTAAAATAGTCATGAGGGATTTCAATATGCAGGTAGATTGGTAAAATCAGGTTGGTGCTGTATCCCAAGAAAGAATTTTTAGAATGTCAAACAGATGGCTTTTTTAGAGCAGCTTGGAGTTGAGCCCACTAGGCAAAAGGCAATTCTGGAATAGGTGTTGTTTAATGAACCAGATTTGATTAGGAAGCTTAAGGTAAAGGAACCTATAGCAGTCAGTGATCATAATATGATAGAATTTGCCCTACAGTTTGAGAGGGAAACTTTAAATTCAGGATAAAGAGAATTTCTTTCGCTAAAAAGTGGTGAATCTGTGGAACTCTTTGCCAAAGGCAGCTGTGGAGGCCAAGTCATTGTATGCATTTAAGACAGAAGTAGACAGACTTTAAATTAAGAGTTTACTTTAAGACTACTTTATTGTCGCCTAACAATTGATACTAGAGCATACAATCATCACAGCAATATTTGATTCTGTGCTTTGCACTCCCTGGATTACAAATCGATAGTAAATATTAAAAATTTAAATTATAAATCATAAATAGAAAATAGAAAAGTAAAATAGTGCAAAAAAAACCAAGAGGCTGGTCCGGATATTTGGAGGGTACGGCCCAGATCCAGGTTAGGATCTGTTCAGCAGTCTTATCATAGTTGGAAAGAAGCTGTTCCCAAATCTGGCTGTACGAGTCTTCAAGCTCCTGAGCCTTCTCCCGGAGGGAAGAGGGATGAAAAGTCTGTTGGCTGGGTGGGTCATGTCAAGATAGGCTCTTGATTAGTCAAGATGTGAAAGGTTATGGAGAGAAGACAAAATGATGTTGAGAGGGAGAAATATCAGGCATAATGAAATGGCAGAGGACTTGACGGGGCAAGTGGCCTGATTCTGCTCCGATGTCTTATGGCCTTATGGTATTCTAAAGGCAGGATGAGGCAAAAGTGGCTGACAAGGGAAGTAAAAGACAGCATTAAAGGAAAAGAGAGGGTGTGCTATATAGTAAACACTGGTGGGCAGCTAGAGGATAAGGAAAATTTTAAAAACTTACAGAAGGCAACTAAAAGAGCATAAGGAGAGAAAGGATAAAACATGAAGGCAAGCTAGCCAATAATGTTAAAGAGGATAACAATCAGCACTGACTAGAAGGGCCGAGATGGCCTGTTTCTGTGCTGTAATTGTTATATGGTTAAATGCTTTTTATATATATAATAAAAGACAGGTGACAGTAGATATCAGACTGCTGGAAAATGATGCTGATGAGTTTGTAAGGGGAGACAAATAAATGACTGGAAAATTACAAATGACACTCTGCTCTTTCAGAAGGGAGGAGGGAAAAGACAAGAGACTATAGGCCAGTTAATCTGACTTCAGTGAAAAGAAAGATACAGGAGTCCATTATTAAGGATGCTGTTTCTCTGTACTTAGAGACACATTGAAAAAATAGGCCCAAGTCAGCATGGTTTCCTTCAAGGAAAATCTTGCCTAACAAACCTATCAGAATTTTTTGAGGAAATAACAGGCAGGATGGACAAAGGAAAATTAGTGGATGTTGTTTACTTGGTTTTTCAGAAAGCCTTTGACAAGGTGCCGCCCATGAGGCTGCTAAACAAGATAACAGCCCATTGTATTACAGGAAAGATACTAGCATGGATAAAAGATTGGTTGACTGGTAGGAGGCAAAGAGTGGGAATAAAGAGGGCTTTTTCTGGTTGGCTGCCAGTGACTAGTGTTGTTCCGCAGGGGTTGGTATTGAGACTGCTTCTTCTTGCATTATATATCAATGATTTGGGTGATGGAATTGGAAGATTGTAGCAAAGTTTACGGAAAGATACAGAGATAGGTCAAGAGGCAGTGAATCTGCAAAAGGACTTAGAAACAGGGGAATGGGCAAAGAAGTGGCAGGTGGAATACAGTGGAGGGAACTGTATGGCCATGCATTTTGATAGAAAGAATAAAGGCATAGATTATTTTTTGAACGGGGAGCAAATTCAGAAGTCAGGGGTGCAAAGAAACTTGGGAGTCCTCTTGTGGGATTCTTCATGCAGGATTCCCTGAAGGTTAACTAGCAGGATGAGTCGATGGTGAGGAAGGCAAATGCAATGTTAGCATTCATTTTAACATGATGAAAGCAAGGATATAATGCTGAGGCTTTATAAGGCATTGTTCAGGAGGCACTTGGAATAATGTGAGCTGTTTTGGGCCCCTTATTTAAGAAATTATGTGCTAGCATTGGAGGTGTTTAGAGGGAAGTACAGGAGGGATTTAAGAGCTAGTGTTTCTTTTAACACAGAGTGATAGATGCATGGAACAAGCTGCAGGAGTGATGGTAGAAGCAGATATATTGGTGCCAGTTAAGGGACTCTTAGACAGGATGTGATGATACAAAATGGAAGACTGCAGGAGGGAATGATTAGGTTGACCTTGGAGCAGGTCAAAGGGTCGGCACAACATCCTGAAAAGCTTGTACTATCCTGTACTGATTTATGTTCTGTGTTCTAAAGATGACAGTTGTTTCTTTTACCTGTGATGAAGTCCTCGCAGTTTGCAGCTCTCTGTCAACATCATAGTTATTTGAACTTCTGAAGCATGGTCTATGAAAAGAAAAAATAAATTATTGCACTTGCATAAATCTTCTTATTGGACATAAAACTATTACTACTGAACAAAGTGAAATCACCAAGTTTTAGAACTATAGCCTAGTGTGCCAGAGGTGACTACAAAAGAACACACTATTCCAGGGGTGGTCAAACCAGGCTTTTTTGAACCTCCAATATTACCTTGAACTCAATTCCCTAACTAATGAAGACCAAGTGACTTCTTAACAGCCTCATCAAATGCGTGGCAACTTTGAGGGATCTACAGACAAACCCAAGATCCCTCTGTTCCTCCACACTGCCATTAACCCCGTACTCAGCCTTCAAATTCAACCTTCCAAAGTGAATCACTTCACTCTTTTCTGAGTTGAACTCTGTATGTCACTTCATACCCTCGCTCTGCATCCTGTCAATATCCTGTTGTAACCCATGACAACCATGCCCACTATCCACAACTCCACCAACCTTCGTGTCATCTGCAGACTTACTACCCCACCATTCTACTTCCTCATCCTCATTTGAAAAAGCTCACAAAGAACAGGAATCCCAGAAAAGACCCCTAAAGAACACCACTCTGCACTCCAAGCAGAAAAGCTGTATCCATAACCACTCTCTGCCTTCTATAAGCAAGCCAATTCTGTGTCCACACAGCCAAGTTTCCCTGGATCCCGTATCTTCTGACTTTCTAAATTAGCCAACCATGGGAAGAATTATCAAGGGGAAACATCATCCTTTCATCTAACTTATTGAGCCCGGAAGAATATAGCACGTCAGGTAGGAGAGGGAACAAGAACACAAAATAATTTGCAGACGCTGGGGTCAAAGCAACACTCACAACATGCTGGAGGAACTCAGCAGGTTGGGCAGCATCTGTCGAAACGATCAGTCAACGTTTCAGGCCGGAACCCTTTGTCAGGACTGAAGAGGGAAGAGGCAGAGGCCGTATAAAGAAGGTGGGGGGAGGGTGGGAAGGAGAAGGCTGGAAGGTTCCAGGTGAAAAACCAGTAAGGGGAAAGATAAAGGGGTGGGGGAGGGGAAGCAGGGAGGAGACAGGCAGGAAAGGTGAAGAAGGAACAGGGGAAAGCACAATGGGTAGTAGAAGGAGGCGGAACCATGAGGGAGGTGATAGGCAGCTGGGGGAGGGGGCAGAGTGAAACTGGGATGGGGGAAGGGAGGGGGAGAGAATTACCGGAAATTGGAACAAGAGCTAGTTTTCAGGTCGAAGACCTTTCACCAGAGATGGAAAAGTGAAAAACCCAGTGCAG
Source organism: Mobula birostris (assembly GCF_030028105.1). Classification (NCBI taxonomy): domain Eukaryota; kingdom Metazoa; phylum Chordata; class Chondrichthyes; order Myliobatiformes; family Myliobatidae; genus Mobula; species Mobula birostris. The sequence goes on from NC_092373.1 coordinate 97,210,557, forward strand.
CATGTTTCAAATTGCAGAGAAAGACAAGTCTGTACAAAATAATGGGAGTCGCTCATGTGGTGTGACTAAAGTGGCACAAATGCAGTCAGTCCTAGAATTGAACCCAGTGGCATCCTATTAGTTATAACCCTTTGTAAACTATTCATCTACAGCAGCATATTAACTCCCAGTATTAGACCCTCTAATTTTGTGTGGCACTGTAAGAAAGGCCTTGTGAAATTTCAAATAAATCACATTAATTGGTTGGCTACCACTACACTCAGACCCTACATAATGCTGATTTGTTACAACACAGTTCCTCAAGCCTTTATTGAAATTTTATAAAATGACAAAAATTCATTCTAAACAACACTGAAAACTTCTAAAGAGCAGTCACCATTACAGTAAACATTTAATCAGCCAATGAGAGTGCTTTACATATGCTCTCAGCCACTCACAGCCAATCACATATTATTTCACTCTCTGCCTCCCCCATGTGTGTAAACATTCTTGCTCTCTCGACAATTTATTCCATTTTTTTCACCCATAATGTCTGGAAAACCGTCTGCAACTTCCAGTGAGGGTAGTACATCTAAGATGTCCAGGAAAAGCATTAGATTGGATGTGAAACTGCAAGTGATACATCATTTGGAAGCTGGTGAGCATCAAGATGATGTTGGTGCCTCTTTAAAATTGGCTACGTTGGTGATCAGCACAATTATAAAAAATGCAGACAAGAAAAAAGCTTCTGCAATGACAATCTTAATGTTATTATCACTGAAGATGACTTGTTCAAACTTGAAAAAAATGAAAAATATACTAAATATATGGGTGGATAACCAAACACAATGAAACATGCCACTAAGCCAGCTAATAATAATGGAAAAGGCAAGAAGCAACTTCAATTTTAATCAAGAAGATACATTGACAATTTGTAGAGGAAACAAAAAGTCAAGACAAACAATCCATCACGCAATTTTGGAAAAACTACAAAGTTATGGAATCTGTAGACAATCAGAGCAGCTTGGGATGAAGTAACTTCAAACTGCATGAACGGAGTGTGGAAGAAGCTATGGGCAGAAGCATGCAATGACATCCTAGGATTTCAGGAGGAACCAGTCATCCAAAACATTATTGAACTGTCCAATGAAGCGGGATTAGAGGATGTTAATGATGCTGATGTTGAAGAGTTACTGCATTCTCATGGTGACAGCCTTAATAACAAAGAGCTTCAAGAATTGGCAGAGCAACACATACTGGGTGAATCTGAGGACACGGATGGAGAAGAGGAAACACCAGCAAGAAATCTCACAAAATTCTCAGCATGAGCATCACCATGATCACAGACATCATGGACCAGGATCATCGATAATGACCCTGACAGGGAATGAAGCAATAAGGCAAAGAGAATCAACATGATTTCCTGCTACCGAGAACCGCTTCATGAGGGGAAACTTAGCCTGGTCCCACCTCTAAGATGTAACCACCACCACTGCTGCTGCGATGTATTGCTGCTTCACTGATGAACAGGTTAGGCCTATTTGTGTGTTTGTTACTCCACGAATTATTGTGTATACATAAAATAATGTATCATAATCTTGGGGTTGATTTTTTAAAAAGTCAGGCACACATGCCCATTTATGTAATGTTATAACGTCCCCGCATAGCATTGATTTACATAGTGCGGAACACATCCTCAGCATTAAGCAGGGCCTGAGTGTTTTCTGCTCCAAACTACCTCAAAAATATAAAAGCCTTCAGCACTATAGTCATTGCTTTAATAAAAAAATGCCAGCCCTTACTGTGCTGCTGGTATTATATGAGAAACATTCTAGAATCAATGGAATTTTGGGAGTTGAGAAGCTGTGTATCTATTCTCACAAAGTCATCATCAATTCTCTTCAAGGTATCAATTCCAAATTTCTTTGAATGCCTCACCTACTCTGGACCTGTAGGCCTCTTCAATTTAGTCATAGGTGCTACAGCAAAGTGTGGGGCCATTTGCCCATTATGTCCAAGCTGCCTTGTGTAGTTACCTACACTAAGCCCATTTGCTCACATTAGGTCTCTATACTTTTATTTCTTGGCTATTCAAGTGCCAATGTAGATGCTTCTTAAATTTTGCAATTTTATCCGTCTCTTCTGGAAGGAAATTCCACTTTTGTTCCTCACTAATCCTCCTCTATTAAACCAATGCCCTCTAGTTTTAGGTACCCCCAAAGTAGGAGAAAGATGCTGACTATCTACCTATTTATGCATCTCATAATTTTATATTCAGTTTGAAACTCTCTAGACTAGCACCTTTGGGACCCAACTAGCGCCAGACTACAAAAAATCCAGACCACGTACACGATTCCCTGTGCAGAATTGTTCTTTATAACTATGGTGGGACAGCTGTGGGAAATGAATGCTGGAGGATTAAGAGAACTATCTGTAATTCAAAGTATATGTAAGTTGAAAACATCAATTGCATAGATTGCTAAAGTTGCACTGATTAATTAATGACAGATTAGAATAGATTGTAGCTAATTTTACATCTTTGTTAGAATTAGTTCATCAGTACAGATCTGTAGTAACAGAATGCTGAACTAGTGAGTTTCAACCTGTATCTTAATAAGGACAACCTCACCCCCAGGAAAAACAAGCCTAGGGTCAGAGGCTTCAGGACTCAGGATTATATTTAAAACATTGACATATCATATATAAATAAATATATCATAAATCTTCAAGTCATGGGTTGCAGCTGATCCCTTACGCCTAACTTGCCTGCAACTTATCAATTTAGCTCTTATCTGAGCAAGCATATTTCAAAAGTCTCCTTTTTAATTGTACTACATGTTCCTTTACCTTATTAGTATTTCCAGCACTGTTGTATTTCACATTTGCAGCATCCTTTATTTTGATAACATCTCATTCTCATTTCCTTTCCCATCCTTATGTTGCACGAATGAGTCAATAAACAGAAAGTGCAGCGGGCAACAAATTTACTCCTAAAACAACTCTTGTCTATTTAGTAATGAAGTGTGTGCCAACAATAACCATACAGCTCAATCCACAAATTGTGTTTGGTGAAAAGGTCTTGAGCATTGTTCACAAAGGGAAACTAGATAATGAACTGATGATTAAAATATGTTGTTGCTACTCCAAAATGAACTGTAATAGAACAAATTATGAACTCCAACTTTTGAAACAGTCCTGATTTCACAAATTCATTGCAAGCATTTCTATTCTTTTCAGATCACAAAAATCTTCATACCTTGCAAGTTCAAGTTAAACTGGTAATGAAGACAATGTATTCTTCCTTTTGAAATGAATATAAAAGTGTAATAGAAATTAAAGTGCCACTTAGTGGACAAGATTGTGGGTGATGAAAAATTCTTGTGTCATTATAAAATTTACTATAATAATTAAATTTACAGAATAAATATCAGGATTCAACTTATCCCATGAATGTTCGCCAAAACATTTTGGTATATTGACAAGTATTATTCACTAATTAATTCTGTTTTATAATAACGATACATCCATGAAAATCAAATTCAGAGAACTATCCCCCAACTATGCTGTTTTTTTTTTGCTCATCCTCCTCTGCATATATTCAATACTTGTTGAACAGAGCTGCATAGACAAAAATAGCAGTCTCCAACAACCTACTATGCCCATCTGTCAGGTACAGTTGCAATTTTCAGTGGCTCATGAGCTGCCAGCTACAAATGCTGTAACAGTGACGATGAAGCTTTCTGGACTTGACTTGGATTTGTTGGTGAGAGAACCTGGCTGAATAGTTCAATTGAATCTTTTGAAGAACCAACTAAATATATTGAGGGTAGTACAGTTGATGTGGTTTATGGGAACTTTAGTAAGGCCCTTGAAAGTCCATAAGGGTACAGCATGAACCATGAATGTTAAGGCGAAGGGATTATAGTGGTAAAAGACTGATCCCAAAGCTCAAGAAATAGTGGATGCATTAGTGATAATTTTTCAAAACTCGTTAGATCCTGGACTAGTTCCTGAGGATTGGAGGGTGGCTAATGTAACTCCGCTTTTTAAAAAAGGAGGGAGAGAGAAACCGGGGAATTATAGACCGGTTAGCCTAACGTCGGTGGTGGGGAAACTGCTGGAGTCAGTTATCAAGGATGTGATAACAGCACATTTGGAAAGCGGTGAAATGATCGGACAAAGTCAGCATGGATTTGTGAAAGGAAAATCATGTCTGACGAATCTCATAGAATTTTTTGAGGATGTAACTAGCAGAGTGGATAGGGGAGAACCAGTGGATGTGGTATATTTGGATTTTCAGAAGGCTTTCGACAAGGTCCCACACAGGAGATTAGTGTGCAAACTTAAAGCACACGGTATTGCGGGTAAGGTATTGGTGTGGGTGGAGAGTTGGTTAGCAGACAGGAAGCAAAGAGTGGGAATAAACGGGACCTTTTCAGAATGGCAGGCGGTGACTAGTGGGGTACCGCAAGGCTCAGTGCTGGGACCCCAGTTGTTTACAATATATATTAATGACTTGGATGAGGGAATTAAATGCAGCATCTCCAAGTTTGCGGATGACACGAAGCTGGGTGGCAGTGTTAGCTGTGAGGAGGATGCTAAGAGGATGCAGGGTGACTTGGATAGGTTGGGTGAGTGGGCAAATTCATGGCAGATGCAATTTAATGTGGATAAATGTGAAGTTATCCACTTTGGTGGCAAAAATAGGAAAACAGATTATTATCTGAATGGTGACCGATTAGGAAAAGGGGAGGTGCAACGAGACCTGGGTGTCATTATACACCAGTCATTGAAAGTGGGCATGCAGGTACAGCAGGCGGTGAAAAAGGCGAATGGTATGCTGGCATTTATAGCAAGAGGATTTGAGTACAGGAGCAGGGAGGTACTACTGCAGTTGTACAAGGCCTTGGTGAGACCACACCTGGAGTATTGTGTGCAGTTTTGGTCCCCTAATCTGAGGAAAGACATCCTTGCCATTAGAGGGAGTACAGAGAAGGTTCACCAGATTGATTCCTGGGATGGCAGGACTTTCATATGAAGAAAGACTGGATGAACTGGGCTTGTACTCGCTGGAATTTAGAAGATTGAGGGGGGATCTGATTGAAACGTATAAGATCCTAAAGGGATTGGACAGGCTAGATGCAGGAAGATTGTTCCCGATGTTGGGGAAGTCCAGAACGAGGGGTCACAGTTTGAGGATAGAGGGGAAGCCTTTTAGGACCGAGATTAGGGAAAACTTCTTCACACAGAGAGTGGTGAATCTGTGGAATTCTCTGCCACAGGAAACAGTTGAGGCCAGTTCATTGGCTATATTTAAGAGGAAGTTGTGGCTACGGGGGTCAGGGGTATGGAGGGAAGGCTGGGGCGGGGTTCTGAGTTGGATGATCAGCCATGATCGTAATAAATGGCGGTGCAGGCTCGAAGGGCCGAATGGCCTACTCCTGCACCTATTTTCTATGTTTCTATGTTTAACAACACATGGGATCCAAGGCTAGTTGACAAACTGGATGCAAAACTGACTTGTTAAAAGGGAATAATGAAGGGTTGTTTCTCTGATTGAAACTTTGTAACTCACAGGATTGGTACTAGGAGTCCTGCTATTATAAACGTTAAGAACTGGAAAAGGCAATGATAAGTAAGTTTGAAGATGGCATAAGAACTCCTGGTGGAGTTGATGATTACATGCTACAGAATGATACAGCTTGCATAGTAAGCTAGATAGGGTGTTATATTAGATGGAATTTCATCTTGATCCATGTGACATTTTGTACTTGGGAGATCACTATGTGTGGAACACAATGATAAATGGTAGAGCCCAAGAGATTATACAGAACAGAGGGATCTTGATGTACAAATCTAAAACTGTGGTGAATGGGGTCGATGCTGGGCCTGCAACTGTTCAACATGTACATTAATGATTTGGAAGGGGGGAACTAAGTGGAGTGTATTTAAGATGTGTTGACACTAAATAAAATGGAAAAGCAAATTGTGCTGAGGACGTGGAGTGACTACAGCCAAATAGGCAACAGTTGGTAAATACAAGCTCATTCACTTTGGACAGAAAATTGGAAGATGAGGTTAAATGAAGATGGCGAAAGACTGTAGCTAGCTGTTGTACAATTAGGCTTGGGAGTGTTGATGGTTTGCAGCTGCAACAGGCTATCAAGAAGGAAAATGGAATGTTAGTCTCCATTACTAGAGGGGTTGAACTTCAGAGCACAGAAGTTATGTTACAATTGTAGAGGGTACTGGTGAGGCTGTACCTGGAGTAATGCATGCAGTTATGGTCTCTTTACCTGATAAAAGATATATTTGCTTTGGACATGGTGCAGAGGAAGTCCACCAGGTTGATTCTGGAGATGAAGGCCTATGAGGAGAGGTTGACATCCCTTGAAATATACTTGCACGGCTTCAGAAAATAAGGTGGTGGGTGGGAATCTTATTTAAACGCTAAATTATCAAAAGGATAGATAAAAGTAAAGCAGGGTAAAAAGGGGGCATAGCCTTAAGATATGGGTGAATGTATTTAAAATGGAAATGAAAAAGAACTGGTCTTCCCAGAGTGTAATGAATCTGGGGAATTCTCTGCCCAAGGAAGCAGTAGAAATTATCTCATTAAATGTATTTACAATACAGTTACATTGATATTTGCATAGTATGGGAATTAAGAATTCTGAACCCATAGCCAGATCAGCCCTGATTTTACTGAATGGTGGATCAAGCCTAACGGGTAAGAACCTTTTTTTTTTAACCACCTTTTCCCACTTGCATACCTGCCAGATCTGAATCCAAACTTGCCCTGGATCCCATGCAACTCATGAATCAACCTACAGTGGCATGCAAAAGTTTGGGCACCCCTGGTCAAAAGTTCGGGCACCCCGGTCAAAAGTTCTGTTACTGTGAATAGCTAAGCGAGCAAAAGATAAATTGACCTATAAAAGGCATAAAGTTAAAGATGACACATTCCTTTAATGTTTTAAGCAAAAAAACATTTATTTCCATCTTTTACAGTTTCAAAATAACAAAAAAGGAAAAGGGCCTAAAGCAAAAGTTTGGGCACCCTGCATGGTCAGTACTTAGTAACACACCCTTTGGCAAGTATCACAGCTTGTGAACGCCTTTTGTAGCCAGTTAAGAGTCTTTCAATTCTTGTTTAGGGGATTTTTGCCCAGTCTTCCTTGCAAAAGGCTTCTAGTTCTGTGAGATTCTTGGGCAGTCTTGCATGCACTGCTCTTTTGAGGTCTATCCACAGATTCTCTATGATGCTTAGGTCAGGGGACTGAGAGGGCCATGGCAAAACCTTCAGCTTAAGCCTCTTGAGGTAGTCCATTGTGGATTTTGAGGTGTGTTTAGGTTCATTATCCTGTTGTAGAAGCCATCCTCTTTTCGTCTTCGGCTTTTTTACAGATGGTGTGATGTTTACTTCCAGAATTTGCTGGTATTTCATTGAATTCATTCTTCCCTCTACCAGTAAATGTTCACCATGGCACTGACTGTAACACAAGCCCAAAGCATGATCAATCCACTCCCGTGCTTAACAGTTGGAGAGGGGTTCTTCTCATAAAATTCTGCACCCTTTTTTCTCCAAACATACCTTTGCTCATTGTGGCCAAAAAGTTCTATTTTAACTTCATCAGTCCACAGGACTTGTTTCCAAAATGAATCAGGCTTGTTTAGATGTTCCTTTGAACCTTTTGAATAGAACTTTCCTCTCAGAAGCCTGGCATTGCAGCTTAAGCAAATGCCACAGCTGGATCACCATAATACTAGCTCTGTACAACAAACAACATTGGAGACATTACAAACTTGCCATCTTTGTGCTCTCCACATCCTCTATCAATTTCATTTCTGACACTGGAGACCAGGAAGCCACTGCATTCATGATATAACATTCAACACATCGCCAAGATCTGTTTACAATGTTAATTACTGTTTCCGTCAATTCTCTAATACAGCATTCTTTAAAACAGACAACCTTAGCCCCAAGTACCTTCTGACATCCCGTAATAGCACCTCATTAGTTGTCCTATATGCCTTGTGACCAACCATGGAATAAATGGCTTAAAATATTTAAGCTGAAGTGCTCTTGGCAGGATTGAATAAAAATAAGTGTTTTTCCTCCAACTTCCTGCAATTCTAATAGCTGGATCTGGCGGAAATGTCTGGAAAGTACAAAGTTCCCACGGCATAATCACAACTTCAGAGAAGGAGCAGTTCAAATCTATTACATATCCTTCCTCAGGAAAGGATATAAAACTGCTCCACCAAGGGGGCTGCACAGGTGTAATGGAAAACCTAATCTGAAAGTGGAACACTCATAGGAGCACTTACATAAATCAAAGTTTAACATATAAATCATGTTCTGTTTTGATGTACAGAGAAATTTTAGTCACAGAGCACTGCAGCAAATAAACGTTCTTTAGCCCCACCTAGTCCATACTAGCTTAGTTTTCTGCCTAGTCCTACCCGCCTGCACCCAGACTAGTCCTCCATATCTCTCACATATATGTACCCATCCCAACTTATATGTTACAATTGAACCTGCAGCTACCACTTCTGCTCCCAGCTCATTTCCACACTTGCACCACCCTCCAAATGAAGTAGATCCCTCTCAGATTTCCCTTAAAACTATCACCCTGAAAATATGCCCCATGAGGCATAGAGTCTCACCCACCACGAGGGGAAAAATGGTGGGTCTCACTACTGCACGTGTTCATCCTATCATAATTTTGTATACCTTGATAAGGTTTCCTCCAATCATCCTACACTCCAGGAAATAAAGTCCCTTTCCCTGGTCCAGCAATATCATACAAATTTTCTCTGCACTCATTTAAACTTATTGATGTCTTTCTTGTAAGTAGATGGCCAGATCTGCACACAATACTCCAAATTCAGTCGCACCAATGTCAAGACAAGTTCAACATAACATGCCAACTCCTGTACTTAATGTCCAGATTTATGAAGGCCAATGTGCCAAATGCTCTGTGCCAAAACTCCAAAAGTTCTCCTTATGACCCTATTTACCTTCCAAGGAATTATGGATCTTAATACCAGGTCTCTTTGTTCTATTGCACACATTAATGTGGCACGCCACTAGTGACAGATCTCCAATCAGAGAAACAACCGTCTACTACTTACTATTCTCTGGCATCTATCGATAAGCCAACGCTGAATTCACCCTGAATTCCAAGGAATTTAACCTTCAGAACCAGCTTCTCATGCGGAAATTTGTCTTTCTCAAGCCCACGTAGACAACGTTCACCACCTTCCCTTCATCAATCTTCTTGGTAACCTCTCGGATAAATTATGTAAGAACGATTAGATATGGCTGCCACGTTGACTATCCCTTATCAGGCTAGATGTTGTGGTAGATATTGGTACCAAAAGCAGAGCTAGAAAAAGGGATGAGGTCCTGAACAGAAAATATAGGGAGCTAGGTAGGATGCAGGACCTCAAGAGTGGTAATCTCTGTATTACTACCTGTGCCATGCACTAGTGAGGACAAGAATAGGATGATATGACAGATGAAGGAGTGACTGAAGAATTCGTACGAGGGCAGAGACAGTCAATACGGCTGACCCAAGTAGTTATGTATCTGATCCCTTAGAATACTCTCCCTTAATTCATGCATGACTGACGTCAGGCCCACAAGCTTATTCTTACAGCCTTTCTTGAACTATGGAACAAATTAGCTGTACTCCTGTCATCCAGCACCTCACCCTTGGCTAAGGATGTTTAAAATCTCTCTTACAGTTTCTGCAGTAGCCTCCAAAGAGTCCGATGGGATACCTTGTCATACCCTGGTGCTTTATCCACCCTAATTCGTCTCAAAACAGCAAGCACCTCGTCTTTTATAGTATGGATACAATCCATGACCTCACTACACTTTTGCCTCAGTTCTACAGACACTAAGTTCTGTTTCCTGCCTACATGCAGATGCTTCCACCATCTTTTTTGGCTCCATGCATATGTAACGCGCTGTAAGATTTCACTGCTAATGTAATAGCCTCCCAGTAATGTTTCACTGCTAAGGTAATGGTTTCCTTGTAGCAGAAATGACTAGAGATAACAGGGGCTTTGGAATGTGCGCTATCCAAAGAGAGGTTGTTGTTCTTTGTGAGGCTGCGAGCAGGGATTTTGCAGTCTTTTGTCGGCAAGAGACGAAGATGCGAATGAAAAGAGTTGGTAGACCAGTGGACAGGGTGGACTCAGAGTGAGGGTCTGACAGTCAGCAACGCTTGCAGAAGGTCGATGGGGAATGAATGGACGATTCCATGAGCTCCAACGTGCACATTAGACTGTTACATTAAAATGGGCCCTTTTTCTTTTTATTTTCTTTACTAATCTTATAGTCAGATCAAGATTTATAAAGTTCAATTGTTTAATTGCATATGGTGTACTGTCTGATATTTTGCAGTTCGGATTTGTAACCAGGCAACACATCACGTAGCATCCACACAAATGAGATATCTCAGTTTTGCTGGGCCAGAGGCTGTCTTCCCCTAGAAAAAAGCTTGCTGGCCGAACCTGAAGGTTACACATAGATGACTATTCTGGTCTTTAATAAGACAAATTATGAACTTTAATATCCTTTGGCTCTCAATTCTTCTGTAGATGTTTTTGGGATTCTCCTTCACCTTATCTGTTCAGGCAACTTCATGTCTTCCTTTAGCCCTCCTGATTTCTCTCTTAAGTGTTTTCTGTATTTGTTATATTCAATTGTCTCATTTGACCCTAATTGCCTACAGCTGAAACACTCCTCCTGGTCCTTTACCGGGGCCACAATATCCTTTGTTAAGCAAGGTTTCATAAACCCATTAGCCTTGCATTTTATTCCAAAAGGAACACAAATTCTGAACTTTTTCACTCTTTCTAAGGCCTCCCACTTACCAAGCATCTTTGCAGGAAAACAACCTATCCGAATTCACACCTGCCAGATCCCTTCTGATGCCATCAAAATTGGACTTTCTCCCATTTACAATCTCAACCTGATAACCACTCCTATCCTTCTCCATAATTAGACAAAATTATACATAACTATAGTCTCCAAAATTACCTCCATATTACAGATCTATCCTTCTCCATAATTACACCAGCAAGAAGTTCATCAAGCTGCAGCTTCTTAAATTCTGTATCACTTAGGAGATTAAAGACATGATTGATAGGAGATAAAAGAAGTTCATTACAACTACAGCGCAGAACAAAATGACCGTCAGCAGAGGGAAAGGAGAAAAACAGCCAGTGCAGGGTATCGCTGTAGCCACTCCACTCAACAAGTACAATGCAGTGGATACTCTTGGAGGAGATAACATAAAAGTTATGATACATAATGGTACCCACAGCAAACTAGGAAGAGGGGCGAGGTCCAGAAGAGAGAGTATAGGCAGCAAGGTAGGATGCTCAAAAGCAGGACCCTTAACAGTGGTAAAATCTCCGTATTACTGCCTGTGCCATGTGCTAGTGAGGGTAAGAATAGGATGATCCGGACTTCTGGTCAAGGGATGGCGATGGTTTAGTCGCTAAAAGCTATCGCTCCGTTCTATTTCTTTTCTCCACACTCCTTCTCTCCCTTTTTTTCACTCCAAACTGTTTTTATTTTCCCTCCTGCCTGCGAATACACCTGTTTTACAATGGCGTCAAAGACCACTAAATCGGGGAAAAAAGAAGTTCCAGTGGCCGGCTTCTCGGGCGAAAACATTATCTTGATATTAGAACAGCATCGACAGGAGATAATTACTGAATTTAAGTCTTCCTTCAGTTCGTTGGAATCAAAATTGGATCAAATTAAATCCAAAATGGAGGATCGCGCCCAACGTTTATCACATCTCGAGTTTGCCACGGATGATTTAGACCGCCGTTTTAAAGGGTTGGAAAACGTTTCTTCCAGCTTGAGAAATCATAACAGCAAGCTCGTATCCAAAGTTACCGACCTAGAAAGTCAGAGCAGACGTCAAAATCTACATATTCTTGGCTTGCCAGAGTCTATCGAAAGTGGATCCCCTGCTGAATTTTTTCCCACTTTGCTATGTGAGATTTTTGGGAACGATATACGTTCGACCCCACCCGAGATAGACGGAGCTCATTGTATTTTAGCACCTAAGCCGGAGCCAGGGCACAGGCCACGCCTTATAATTATTCATTTTCATCGTTACCAGATCAAAGATCACTTGCTTAAAGAGCCTGTCAGAGAGGGAAGTTAATATAAGGGTCAATCAATTCGTGTTGTCGAGGACTATGCTCCCCAAGTTCTGAGTCTGCGAGCCGAGTATAAAGGAGTCATGAAAGAACCATATAATCGCCAGGCCTTCCCTTCGATTTCCAGCTCGCCCCCGAATATATCTTACTAGTGGAGGCAAAAAGTGGTTTAACTCGGCTACAGAAGCTCAGAAATTTATTGATAGCCTCCCTGTTACTTCCAGTCCCTCAGATTCAGTTTGATTACTCATACTGGTGGAAAAGTACTTTTTTTTTCCTGTTTTTTTCCCCTGATCTTTCTTTCTTCAGTCAATAAATTTTTTTTCATAGTTTCTTTTCATAGATTTTTTTGGATCGGGACTACAGAGCGTCGTGGGAGCTGAATTCTGAAGGAAGGCAATTTTTTAAAAAAACTTCTTCAAGTGCAAGAAGGGCGAGACTGCGCAGGCGCGTGACGTCAACAGAACCGCGCGGAGAGTTTAAAAAGGAGACCACCTTATAAAGCTGGCAGCTGTCGGAGCGAGCAGCGGAGTGAGTGGGCGCAGAGTGTAGGGCTTTGGCTTCAACGGGCTTCAGCAGTAAACGGGAAGAGGCGAGAGCGAGGCACCAACTCTTTTTTTCTCCCCGCCCCGCCAACCCCTTTCGCGAATCGGCCCGGACAGGCAGGAACAGCAGGGCTCTCACAGCTAACGGTTTAAAAAGTTTGTCTGTTTGGCGAGGTAAGTGGGTGAGTAGACTTATTTTTCCTGTTTCGTTCCTGTAGAATTAGGTAGCATGCCTGCAGGGTTAGTGCTTTGTTCAGAGTGTCAGATGTGGGAATCCTGGGAGACCTCCAGCCTCCCTGATGGCCACATCTGCGCCAGGTGCACTGAGTTACAGCTCCCCAGAGACTGTGTTAGGGATCTGGAGCCGCAGCTCGATGACCTACTGCTTATCAGGGAAAGTGAAGAGATGATAGGAACTACAGGGAGGTAGTCATCCCTAGGCTACAGGGGTCAGAAAACTGGGTCACTGTCAAGAGAGGGAAGGGAAATGCCCGGATAGTGGAGAGCACACCTGTGGCTGTCCCCCTCAGCAACAAATAGCTTGCTCTGGATGACCTGACAGGGGACGCCCATGGTGACCGGGTCTCTGGCACTGAGCCTGGCACTGTTGTGCAGGAGAGAACGAGGGAGAAGAGAAATGCGGTAGTCGTAGGGGATTCCATAGTCAGGGGAACAGACAGGAGATTCTGTGAGCCTGACAGAGATACCCGCATGGTGTGTTGCCTCCCGGGTGCCAGGGTACGGGATGTCCGGATCGGGTCCTGAATATTCTAAAGGGGGAGGGTGAGCAGTCAGTTGTCTTGGTACATGTTGGTACCAGTGACATAGATAGGACAAAGGAGGAGGTCCTGAAGAGAGATTTCCAGGAGTTAGGAAGGAAGCTGAGAAGCAGGACCTCCAGGGTAGTAATCTCGGGATTGCTAACTGTGCCACGTGCTAGCGAGGGCAAGAATAGTCGGATCAGGCAGATAAATGCGTGGCTGAGAGACTGGTGTAGGGGGCAGGGCTTCAGATTCTTGGATAATTGGGATCTCTTCTGGGGAAGTATGACCTGTTCAAAAAGGACAGGTTACACCTGAACCCGAAGGGAACCAATATCCTGGCGGGAAAGTTTAATAGAGCTGTTAGGGAGGGTTTAAACTAATTTGGCAGGGGGATGGGAACCGGAATGATAGAGTGGAGGTAGGGGAAAACAGAAATAAATCTAAGATAGTGAGTAGTAAAGATGTCAGGAAAGACAGGCAGGTGATGGGGCAAATTTGTAGCCATTGGGATGAGTTGCAGTGCAATAAAGTTGCAGTGAAATCAAAGCAAAAACTATCAAATACTGGTCTTAAGGTGTTGTACTTAAATGCACGCAGCATAAGGAATAAGGTGGATGATCTTGTCGTACAGCTACAGATTGGCAGGTATGATATTGTGGCCATCAATGAGACCTGGCTAAAGGATGCATGTCTCTGGGAGCTGAACGTCCAAGGATACACGGTGTATCGGAAGGATAGGAAGGTAGGCAGAGGGGGAGGCATGGCTTTATTGGTAAGAAATGATATTAAATCATTAGAAAGAGGTGAAATAGGTTCGGAAGGTGCAGAATCTTTATGGGTTGAGCTAAGAAATAGCAGGGGTAAAAGGACCCTGACGGCAGTTATTTATAGGCCTCCAATTAGCTGCAGGGATGTGGACTACAAATTACAACTGGAAATAGAAAAGGTTTGTCAGAAGGGTAGTGTTATGATAATTGTGGGGGATTTTAACATGCGAGTAGATTGGGAAAATCAGGTCAGCACTGGATCTCAAGAGAGAGAATTTGTAGAATGTCTGTGAGATGGCTTTTTAGAACAGCTTGTTGTTGAGCCCACTAGGGGATCGGCTGTACTGGATTGGGTATCGTGTAATGAACCGGAGGTGATTAGGGAGATTGAGGTGAAGGAACCCGTAGGAGACAGTGATCATAACATGATTGAGTTCACTGTGACATTTGAAAAAGAGAAGCCGAAATCTGATGTGTCGGTATTTCAGTGGAGTAAAGGAAATTACAGTGGCATGAGAGAGGAACTGGCCAAAGTTGACTGGAAAGGGACACTGGCGGGAAGGACGGCAGAGCAGCAGTGGCTGGAGTTTATGCGAGAAGTGAGGAAGGTGCAAGACAGGTATATTCCAAAAAAGAATAAATTTTCGAATGGAAAAAGGATGCAACCATGGTTGACAAGAGAAGTCAAAGCCAAAGTTAAAGCAAAGGAGAGGGCATACAAGGATAGTCTGAATAGTCTAAAGGTAGATGGAATGCACCCGCGTGTTCTGAAGGAAGTAGCTGTGCAGATAGCGGAGGCATTAGCGATGATCTTTCAAAAGTCGATAGATTCTGGCATGGTTCCGGAGGACTGGAAGATTGCAAATGTCACTCCACTATTTAAGAAGGGGGCAAGGAAGCAAAAAGGAAATTATAGACCTGTTAGCTTGACATCGGTGGTTGGGAAGTTGTTGGAGTCGATTGTCAAGGATGAGGTTACAGAGTACCTATAGGCATATGACAAGATAGGCAGAACTCAGCATGGATTCCTTAAAGGAAAATCCTGCCTCACAAACCTATTACAATTTTTTGAGGAAATTACCAGTAGGCTAGACAAGGGAGATGCAGTGGATGTTGTATATTCGGATTTTCAGAAGGCCTTTGACAAGGTGCCACACGAGGCTACTTAACAAGAGCCCATGGAATTATGGAAAAGTTACACACGTGGATAGAGCATTGGCTGATTGGCAGGAAACAGAGAGTGGGAATAAAGGGATCCTATTCTGGTTGGCTGTCGGTTATCACTAGTTACATGCTCAAAAAATTCTATGAGATTCGTCAGACATGATTTCACAGCTTTCCAAATGTGCTGTTATCACATCTTTAACAACTGACTCTAGCATTTTCCCCACCACCGATGTTAGGCCAACCGGTCTATAATTCCCCGGTTTCTCTCTCCCTCCTTTTTTAAAAAGTGGAGTTACATTAGCCACCCTCCAATCCTCAGGAACTAGTCCAGAATCTAACGAGTTTTGAAAAATTATCACTAATGCATCCACTATTTCTTGGGCTACTTCCTTAAGCACCCTGGGATGCAGACCATCTGGCCCTGGGGATTTATCTGCCTTCAATCCCTTCAATTTACCTAACACCACTTCCCTACTAACATGTATTTCGCTCAGTTCCTCCATCTCACTGGACCCTCTGTCCCCTACTATTTCTGGAAGATTATTTATGTCCTCCTTAGTGAAGACAGAACCAAAGTAGTTATTCAATTGGTATACCATGTTCTTGTTCCCCATAATCAATTCACCTGTTTCTGTCTGTAAGGGACCTACATTTGTCTTAACCAATCTTTTTCTTTACACATATCTATAAAAGCTTCTGCAGTCAGTTTTTATGTTCCCTGCCAGTTTTCTCTCATAATCTCTTTCCCCTTTCCTAATTAAGCCCTTTGTCCTCCTCTGCTGGACTCTGAATTTCTCCCAGTCCTCAGGTGAGCCGCTTTTTCTGGCTAATTTGTATGTTTCTTCTTTGGAATTAATACTATCATTAATACTACTATTTTAAGTAGTAAATAATCAATTTATTTACCTTGGCATTACAGTAACAAGGAATTATAAGCGTCTTTTTGGAGAAAATTTCACTAATCTTTTAAACCATACAAAACAGAGTTTTTTACTGTGGTCACCCCTGTCTACGTCTCTGATAGGTCGAACTAATGTTAAAATGTATATTCTTCCTAAATTTTTATACTTATTTCAATCCTTACCAATTTTTATTTCTAAAGCTTTTTTTGAGTCGTTAGATTCTATCATTTCGTCCTATCTATTGGAAAGGCAAGCGTCCCAGACTAAATAAAGCTCACCTTCAAAAACCCTCTGATTACTCTTTTCGGCACCTCAGGAGAAGTTGACACGCATCTGAGTCCGACTAAATGTCCTACATTGTCTTTTGCCTCTCTTTTGGCCAGACTTATATGTTGCCGCACCCACTTATGCTCAATGGCTCAGGAACATTATGTCCTGTTTAGACCTTGAAAAGATTCATTATTCACTTCTTAACTCGGACATGAAGTTCCAAAAGGTGTGGGGAGCTTTTCTGGAATATTTTCATAACTCCCGTTTAGATTTTCCCTCTTTCCCCTCCTTTTTTTTCTTTTGCATTTAAATCCCTTACTTCCAGCTTCTTTTGGTTAAGACTTACGGTTTTTTTTCTCAGGTAGTAGGCAATATACCTTCTTTTTATAAATACAGCTCTGTGGTGATAAAAGTTCTGATCAACTTTTCTATATATCGTAAGGTTGGCTTGGAGTTGGGTAGTGGCGGTGGGGGGTGGTAACTAACTTTTTATGATTCTACTATGGGTGCTTTTCCTTAACTGTTATGAACTGTACATTTGACATGTTTGTTTTGCACTGTATAAACCTCTTTATTTTACTGTTTTTTTGTTGCATTGTAGAAACTTATTTAAAAAATTAATTAAAAAAGAATAGGACGATCCAACAGATGAACATGTGACTGAAGAAATGGTCTCAGGACAGGGTTTCAAATTTGATGATCATTGGCATCTCTTCTGGGGAAGATATGACTTGTACAAAAGGGGCATGTTACACCTGAACTTCAGCGGTGATCAATATCCTTGTGGGCAGGTTTGCTAAATCTTTTGGGGAATTTTTAAAAATTAATTTGACAGGGGGATGGAAGCTAGTGTGATAGGTCAGAGGATAGAAATGTTGGAGTAAAGACAGATGCAGCCTGTGAGGGACTGTGAGAAAGGATAGGCAGAGGAAAGGACAATAATGCAAACAGTTGGGCAGGTTGAAATGCAGCTATTTAATGTGTGAAGTATCAGAAAGAGGGTAATAAACTTATAGCATGGGTCAGTATATACAGCTACAATGTTGTGACCTGGCTTGGCTGTCACAAGGACAGGAATGTCTGCCCGATGATCCTGGGTTTAGATGCTTCAAAGGGGACAGGACAGGGAGGTAGGTGAAAGAGGTGAGGGAACGGCATTGCTAATCAGGGATAGCATCAAAGCTGTTATGAGGGAGGGCATTTTGAAGGGATTGTCTACTGAGTTAGTGTAGGTGGAAGAAAGAAACAGAAAGCAAGCAATCACCTTTTGGGGAGTATTGGATAGAACCCCTCACCATCTCAATAGCAACAGAGACACTGAGGTAAGATGAGGTAGCAGATTTCTGAAAGATGCAAAAATAGCAGGGTGTTTGTCATGGATGATTTCATTGTCTTTAATACTGACTGGAACCTCCTAAGTGGAAGAAGTTTAGCTGGAACGGAATTTGTTCAGTGTGAAGAGAAAGAATTCCAGACGGAGTATTTGGACATCATGGAAATGTGGAGGTTGCTTAGGGAGCACTTGCATGGGCTTCAGGATAGATTTGTCCCATTGAGACAGGGGAAGGATGGCAGGGTGATGACAGAAGTGGAACATCTTGTCAAGAGGAAGTAAGAAGCATACTTAAGTATGAGGAACCTTAAGGTTTAGGAAGTAAGGATAAGACAGGGCCATCGAGAGCTACAAGGTAGTCATGAAGGCCTTATGAATGAACTTGGGAGAGCTAGTAGGACACATTAGGAGGCCTCAGTGAGTCGGAATAAAGAAAACCCCAAGGTGTTCTGTACATACGTGAAATACAGGAAGATGACTAGAGTGAGAGGAGAGCTGATCAGGGATAAAAGAGGAAAAGTGCCTGGAGTTGAAGTCCTTAACAAATACTTTGCTTCAGTGTCCAACAGTGAAAGGGACACTGACGAATGTTCAGTCAGTGTAGAACAGGATGATATACTGGAACACGTAATTAAGAAAGAGGATACTCTGGAAATTTTAGGATAAATAATTCCCCAGTTCTGGGCAAGCTGCGTCTTTGACAATAAATCTGCCACAGAAATAGTATCAGGCATTGACAAATGTTATTCATTTGTTTAAGAAATGGATAACCCTAATAATTATAGATCTCTGAGTCTAAAGTCAGATGTTGGCAAACTATCGGAGACAAAACTTGCGAGTATTTGGAGAACCATGGCCAGACTGCAGATAGTCAACATGGCTAAGTGAGGGGCAGGTTGTTCCTCACGAGCCTGATTGAATTCTTCAAAGGTTCATTTATTATCAAAGCATGTATCCATATACAACTATGAAATTCGTCTCCTCCAGATAACCACAGAACAACAAAAGAACATGCAAGTCATTTAGACAGAAACATCAAACCCACCTCACTATGCACAAAAAAGAACAGCATCCTGATCATCAACCTCCAAAACGCCCTTCCCTCTGCAAAAATGGAACAGGAACATCGACGACCCCCCCCCCACCCAGAAAACAAATCCTCCCTCACGCAAAAAAACACAACAGAACATCAATCCCCAAACACCTTCCCCTCACACAACAAAATGGAAAAGGAACAGGTGACAAAAAACAAAGAACATAAAAACCTTATGTCTGAAGAAGTCCACAGTCCATAAACACAGAAGTACGAACCTTTGAGGAAGTGACAAATTATTTCAATTATGGGAGAGCAATGGATGTGGTACATATGGTCTTTAATAAGTCACTTGACAATGCTCCCATAGTAGGGTCATTCAGAAAGTCAGGAGGCACAAGATCCAGGGCCATTTAGCTGCTTCAATTCAGCACTGGCCTGCCCGAAGATGACAAAGGGTAGTAGTAGGTGGAGCATATTCTGCCCAGAGATTGATAACAAGTGGTGTTCCACTGGGATCTGTTCTGGGACCCCTGCTCTTTGCGATTTTTACAAATCACTTGGATAAGGAAGTAAGTTTGCAGATGACAAGATTTACCACAATGATGGCTAAATTAGAACAAATTCCTTATGAGGACAGGTTGTGTAGAGCTAGGGCTCCTCACTTTGAAGAGGTGGAGGATGAGAAGTGATTTTTAGGAGGTATAGAAAATGATAAGAGACATAGGTCGAGTGGACAGCAGGGACATTTTCCCCAAGGTGGACACAGCTAACTAAAGTAGGCATGACTTCAAAGTGTTTGAGAAGTACAAGGAGGATGTCAGAAGTAGTTCTTTTAAACACAGAGGTTGTTAGGAGTATGGAACGCGCTCCCAGGTATGGATATAGTGGCAGATATACAGTACTGTGCAAAAGTCAAAGGCATATATAAAAAATTTCTAAATATAAAAAAAATACTATAAAAAAACTAAATCAATCAATATTTGGTGTGACCATCCTTTGCCTTTAAAACTGCATCTGTACTCTTAAGTACACAGTCATGCAATTTTGTAAGAAAATCCGCTAGTAGATTGTTCCAAGCATCTTGGAGAACTTGATAAGAGTTCTTCAGCAGACTTTGGCAGTCTTGTTTGCTCATTTCTCCTGGTAATACAGACAGTCTCGATGATGTTGAGACCCATGCAATCTGTTGCAGAGATCCTTGTTCTCCTTTTCTCTGAAGATAGTTTTTTATGATGTTGGCTGCAGACACTTATCCATGTAGCGCTCTCCAGCTCTTCCGTTTGTGCAAGAAATTTCAAATTTTGACTTGTCGGTCCAGAGCACTTACTGCCATTGTTCAGCACCCCAGTCCTTGTGCTTTTTGTATGTAGGTGAGTCTCTTAGCTTTCTTTCCAGTTCAGAGAAATGGATTTTTGGCAGCCAGTCTTCAATGGAGACCACTTCTGACAAGACTTTGCAAGGTTGTAGAGGGCTGTTCTTCGGTTCCAGTGGTTTCTGTGAGTTCAGAGCTGATAGCAATGCTGAACTTCTTCCAATTTAGAAGAGACATCAGTTTGATGTATCTCTCATCTGCTGCACTCAGTTTCTGTGGCTGATCACAGAGTTTCTGGCCCCAACCTTGCCTGTTTCTTTGTGCTTTTACAGAAGAGCTTGGAAAGCATATCTTGAAACTCCTGTCTGCTACAAAGCTTCTGCTTGGGGGAGATCTTGCTCATGCAGGATGATCACCTTGTATCTTTTTGTGATGCTCACTCTTGCCATGGTGTAAGAATCGCTGATCTGAAGGTTAAACTGTCACATCTGCCATACCCCCACCTTTTAGTTTGGTTGTCCTTCGCCAGTTTGATCCCACCTACACCTGTTTCTGTTTCAGTTAATTAATCTAGTTCATTCAAATCATTGTGTTATTGATCATTAGCACCTGTTTGTTATCTTTGTTTAATCATGCACTGAGCTAGATACATACAACGTAATGAAGTTTTTATTTGAAAAGTTGTCTATTACTTAAAATGTTATGGTTCAACAAAATACAAAAATTTCTCTGTAATGTTTAATTTCTTTGGAAAATGGAAAGCATAAGAAAGATTCATCCCTAAGAAGCAGTCAAAGACAATATAAAAGCAAAAGAGCAGGCATTTGATGTAGCAAAAATTAGTGGGGTGCTTCTAAAAACCAACAGAAGGCAAGTAAAAAAAAGAAATCAGGAGAGAAAAGATGGAATAGGACGGTAAGTTTGCAATAACTTAAAAGAGGATACCAATTCTTTTCAGATATTTCAGGTAAAAGAGGCGAGAGTGGATATTGGACTGCTGGAAAATGATGCTGGGGATAAAGAAATGGCAGTTGAACTTTGCATCGCTCTTCACTGTGGAAGACACCAGCAATTTGAGTGTGTTGGGGGCAGAAGTAAGTGTAGTTGCTATTACTAAGGAGGACGGGATTAGATCTGAAGGTAGACAAGTCAATTGGACCAGATTGACTACACTCCAGGGTTCTGAAAGAGGTAGTTGCAGAGACTGTGGCGGCATTAGAAAAGACCTTTCAGGAATCTCTAGATTCTGGAATAGAAACATGGAAGAAATTTAGGAAACCTACAGCACAATACAGGCCCTTCGGCCCACAATGCTGTTCCGAACATGTACACACTTTAGAAATTACATCGGGTTACCCATAACCCTCCTTTTTGCAAAGCTCCATGTACCTATCATATCTGCTACCACCACCGTCACCAGTAGCCCATTACACGCACTCACCATTCTCTGCGTAAAAAACTTAACCCTGACATCTCCTCTGTACCTACTTCTAACCACATTAAAATTGTGCTCTCTCGTGCTAGCCATTTCAGCCCGGGAAAAAGCCTCTGACTATCCACACGATCAATGCCTCTCATCATCTTATACACCTCTATCAGGTCACCTCTCATCCTCCGCTGCTCCAAGGAGAAAAGGCCAAGTTCACTCAACCTATTCTCATAAGGCATGTTCGCCAATCCAGGCAACATCTCCTCTGCATCCTCTCCATAGTTTCTACATCCTTCCTGTAGTGAGGTGACCAGAACTGAGCGCAGTACTCCAAGTGGGGTCTGACCAGGGTCCTACATAGCTGTAACATTACCTCTCAGCTCTTGAACTCAATCCCACGGTTGATGAAGGCTAATACACTGTATGCCTTCTTAACCACACAGTCAAGTGTCCTATGGACTCAGATTCCAAACTTCCTCTGATCCTCCACAAGTCTTACCATTAATGTATATTCTGCCACCATATTTGACCTATCAAAATAAACCACATCATCACACCAGGTAATGATAGAGATCGAGAAAATTATGAGGCTAGCAGGAAGGAGCTTGAGAAAGAAATGAGGAGAGCCAGAGGGGGCCATAAGAAAGCCTTGGCATACAGGATTAAGGAAAACTCCAAAGCATTCTACAAATATGTGAAGAGCAAGATAAAACATGACAGAATAGGACCATTCAAGTGTGACAGTGGAAAAGTGTGTGTGGAACTGAAGGAGATAGCAGAGGTACTTAATGAGTACTTTGCTTCAGTATTCACTATGGAAAAGGACCTTGGCGATTGCAGGGATGACTTACAACAGACTGAAACGCTTGAGCATGTAGATATTAAGAAAGAGGATGTGCTGGAGCTTTTGGAAAGCATCAAGCTGGATAAGTCACCGGGACCGGATGAAATGTACCCCAGGCTACTGTGGGAGGTGAGGGAGGAGATTGCTGAGCCTCTGGCGATGATCTTTCTATCATCACTGGGGACAGGAGAGGTTCCAAGGATTGGAGGGTTGCGGATGTTGTTCCACTATTCAAGAAAGGGAGAACAGATAGCCTAGGAAATTATAGACCAGTCTTACTTCAGTGGTTGGTAAGTTGATGGAGAATATCCTGAGAGGCAGGATTTATGAACATTTGGAGAGGCATAATATGATTAAGAATAGTCAGCATGGCTTTGTCAAAGGCAGGTCGTGTCTTACAAGCCTAATTGAATTTTTTGAGGATGTGACCAAACACATTGATGGAGGTAGAGCAGCAAATGTAGTGTATATGGATTTCAGCAAGGCATTTGACAAGGCATCCCATGCAAGGCTATTGAAAAAGTAAGGAGGCATGGGATCCAAGGGGACATTGCATTATGGATCCAGAACTGGCTTGCCCACAGAAGGCAAAGAGTGGTTGTAGACGAGTGATATTCTGCATGGAGGTCAGTGACCAGTGGTGTGCCTCAGGGACCTGTTCTGGGACCCCTATTCCGTGATTTTTATAAATGATCTGGATGAGGAAGTAGAGGAATGGGTTAGTAAATCTGCTGATGACACAAAGGTTGGGGGTGTTGCGAATAGTGTGGAAGACTGTCAGAAGTTACAGCGGGACATTGATAGATGCAAATCTGGGCTGAGAAGTGGCAGATGGAGTTCAACCCAGATAAGTGTGAGGTGGCTAATTTTGGTAGGTCAAATATGATGGCAGAATATAGTATTAATGGTAAGACTCTTGGGCAGTGTGGAGGATCAGAGGGATCTTGGGGTCTGAGCCCACAGGACACTCAAAGCTGCTGCGCAGGTTGACTCTGTGGTTAAGAAAGCATATGGTGCATTGGCCTTCATCAATTGTGGGATTGAGCTGAGAAGCCGAGAGGTAATGTTGCAGCTGTATAGGACCCTGGTCAGACCCCACTTAAGAGTACTATGCTCAGTTCTCATCGCCTCTCTGCAGGAAGGATGTGAAAACCAGAGAAAGGGGGCAGAGAAGATTTACAAGAACATTGCCTGGATTGGGGAGAATGCCTTTTGAGAAGAGGTTGAGTGAACTCAGCCTTTTTTCCTTCGAGTGACGGAAGATGAGAGGTGACTTGATTTAGGTGTATAAGATGATGAGAGGCATTGATCATGTGGATAGTCAGAGGCTTTTTCCTAGGGCCGAAATAGCTAGTTTAAAGGTGCTTGGAAGCAGGTACAGAGGACAAGTCAGGGGTAAGTTTTTTTTTACACAGAGTGGTGAGTGGTGTGGAATGGGCTGCCGGCGATGATGGTGGAAGCGGATACAATAGGGTTTTTTTTTAAAGAGACTCCTGGACGGGTACATGGAGCTCGGAAAATTGAGGGCTATGGGTAACCCTAGGTAATTTCTAAGGTTTGGCACAGCCTTATGGGCCGAAGGGCCTGCCTCGTGCTGTAGGTTTTCTATGTTTCTATGTTATCTGGGATGATCTGCCACTTCTCAGCCCAGTTTTGCACTCTATCGATGTCTCACTGTAACCTCTGACAGCCCTCCACACTATCCACAACACCCCCAACCTCTGTGTCATCAGCAAATTTACTAACCCATCTCTCCACTTCCTCATCCAGGTCATTTATAAAAATCACGAAGAGAAGGGGTCCCAGAACAGATCCCTAAGGCATACCACTGGTCACCAAACTCCATGTAGAATATGACCTGTCTGCAACCACTCTTTGCCTTCTATAGGCAAGCCAGTTCTGGATCCACGAAGCAAGGTCCCCTTGGATCCCATGCCTCCTTACTTTCTCATAAGCCTTGCATGGGATATATCAAATACCTTGCTGAAATCCATATACACTACATCTACTACTCTACCTTTATCAACGTGTTCAGTCACATTCTCATAAAATTCAATCAGACTCGTAAAGCATGACCTGCCTTTGACAAAGCCATGCTGACTATTCCTAATCATATTATACGTCTCCAGATGTTCATAAATCTTGCCTCTCAGGATCTTCTCCATCAACTTACCAACCACTGAAGTAAGACTCACTGGGCTATAATGTCTTGGGCTATCTCTACTCCCTTTCTTAAATAAGGGAACAACATCTGCAACCCTCCAATCCTCCGAAACCTCTCCCATTCCCATTGATGATGCAAATATCATTGCCAGAGGCTCCGCAATCTCCTGCCTCGCTTCCTCAGTAGCCTGGGGTATATTTCGTCCAGTCCTGGTGCCTTATCCAACTTGATGCTTTCCAAAAGGTCTAACACATCCTCTTTCTTAATGTCTATATGCTCAAGCTTTTCAGTTCGCTGTAAGTCATCCCTACAATCACCAAGGTCCTTTGCTGTGGTGAATGCTGAAGCAAAGTATTCATTGTGTACCTCTGCTACCTCCTCCAGTTCCATACACACTTTTCCACTGTCACACTTGATTGATCCTATTCTCTCACATCTTATCCTCTTGCTCTTCACATACTTGTAGAATGCCTTGGGGATTTCCTTAATCCTGCTCGCCCCAAGGCCTTCTCATGGCCCCTTCTGACTTTCCTAATTTCATTCTTAACCTCCTTCCTGCTAGTCTTATAATCA
The DNA here is from genome assembly GCF_030028105.1 of Mobula birostris. NCBI lineage: Eukaryota > Metazoa > Chordata > Chondrichthyes > Myliobatiformes > Myliobatidae > Mobula > Mobula birostris. The sequence goes on from NC_092373.1 coordinate 97,235,837, forward strand.
TCTAGATCTCTGTCATTACCTAGTTTTTTGAACCTTTCATAAGCTTTTCTTTTCTTCTTGACTAGATTTTCAACTGCCTTTGTACATTACGGTTCCTGAATTCTACCATTCTTTCTGTCTCATTGGAACGTACTTATGCAGAACACCACACAAATATCCCCTGAACATTTGCACATTTCTGCCGTACATTTTCCAGAGAACATCTGTTTCCAATTTGTGCTTCCAAGTTCCTGCCTGATAGCTTCATATTTCCCCTTACTCCAATTAAACACTTTCCTAACTTGCCTGCTCCTAACACTCTCCAGAGGACTAGAAAATTGCAAATTTTACTCCATCTTCAAGAAGAGAGGGTGGAAGACAGAGAAAGAAAATTACAGGCCAGTTAGCCTGACCTCAGTGGGAGTGTGAACAGCCAGAGGTCGTGGTCCACGTAGGTACCAATGACAAAGGTACGAACTTCTGCAAAGTGAGTTCAGGGAGTCAGGTGCTAAGTTAAACGGCAGGACCTCCACGGTTGTGATCTCAGGACTGCTACCCATGCCGTGTGCTAGTAAGCCCAGAAATAAGAAGATTATGCAGTTTAATACGTGGCTAAGGAGCTGGTGTAGGAGGGAGGGCATAAGTTTTATAGATCATTGGGCTCTCTTCGAGGGAAGGTGGGACCTATACAGAAGAGAAAGTTTGCACTTGAGTTGGAAGGGGATTAATTTCCTAGCAGGAAGGTTTGCTGGTGCTGCACGGAGGTGGGGACTTAAACTAGAATTGCAGTGGGATGAGTGCCAGAACAGATAGTGGAGAGGTTGTGGAGACAGATGTTAAGGTCTCAGGTGAAGTCAGGAATCAAAAGCTTGAGCATGGGGCAAATAATGTACTGAGCTGCACATACACCAATGCAAGAAGTATCAGAGGAAAGGTGGACGAGTGCAGGGCAAGGATCAACACCTGGAATTATGATATTGCAGCCATTAGTGAGACTTGATTGCAGGAGGGGTAGGACTAGTAGCTTGATATTCTGGAGTTCCACTGTTTTAGACGTGACAGAGTGGGAGTGATTAAAGGAGGAGAGGTGGCATTACTAATCAAAGAAAATGTCATGGCAGTGCTCAGTCAGGACAGACTGGAAACTCATCAAGTGAGGCATTATGGGTGGAACTGAGTAATAAGAAGGTACGGCCACGTTAATAGGGTTATATTACAGACCACACAACAGTCCGACAGATTTAGAGAAACAAATTTGAAGAGGGACCGTTGCAGGAAACACAAGTTTATTATAGTAGTGATTTTAACTTTCCACATATTGACTGGGACTTCCATACTGTAAAATGACTAGATAGGATAAGAGTTTGTCAAATGTATTCAGGAAAGGTTTCTCAATTAGTCTCAAGACAGAGTGTGCGATAATCGATCTGCTATTAGGGAATTAGACAGGGGAGGTGACAGAAGATTGTGTAGGCTAACATTTTACATCTAGTGATAAGAATGTCGTTAGTTTCAAAGTAAATATGCAAAAAGATAGGTCTGGCCCGCAGTTGAGATTCTAAATTGGAAAAAGGCCAACTTTGATGGCATCAGAAACGTCTGGCATGTGTGGATTGTGAAAGACTGTTCTCTAGGAAATGTGAACTTGGTACTGGGAGGCTTTCAAAAGTGAAATTTTGAGAGTACAAAGCTTGTATATGCCTGCCAGAATAAAAGGTATGGAAATACAGGTGTAGCGAACCTTGGTTTTCAAGAGACAGGTGTATTGCAGGTATAGGCAGGTGTGAACAAATGAGGTGCAAAGAGAGTATAAGAAATGCAAGAAAACACTTTAGAAAGAAATCAGGAAGGCTAAAAGAAGGTATAAGATTGCCTTAGCTGACGAGGTGAAGGAGAAACCTAAGAGATTCTATGGATATGTTAAGTACAAAGGGATTGCAAGGGACAAAATTGATCTTCTTTTGGCATGGAGCCAAAAGAGATGAAAGAGAACTTAAATGCATTTAAATACAATTAGGGTGGATAAATCCCCAGGGCCTGACAGAGTGTTCCTCTAACCCTGTGGGAGGCAAGTGCAGAAATTGCAGGAGCCCTAGCAAAGATATTTAAATCATCCTTAGCGATAGGTGTGTATCAGAGCATTGGAGGTAGCCCGTGTAGTTCCACTGTTTAAGAAAGGCTCTAAAGATAGGCTGGTAAGCCCGACATCAGCAGTGGGAAAGTTATTGGAAGGTATTCTAAGAGACCAGATATATGAAATGGGCTGAAGGGCCTATTTCTGTGCTGTACTTTTCTTTGACTCTACGACTGTAAGGAAGTACAAGAAACTGATCACAGAAGGAAGATTGACACGATAAGTTAGCTCAGACTGGGGAAAGGTGGAAAGTGGTTCCATGGTTTTGACTTGGAGATCACAAACACAACTCCAAATTTTATAGATGACACCAAACTGTGGGATACACTTGAAAATGAGTAGAGTGTAGGAATGCATAACTAACTCAAGATAAGCTTGAGTTGAGGAATTTTGCAAGGTTGAATAAAAATGCTTCATAGAGTAAAATAAAAGCAATAATTAAACACGATAGAGGAGCAAAGAGATGAGAGACAACTGGAAAATCAATGAAAAACACCATAGATGAATAAGGCCAAATCCCAAAAGAGTTTTCAAGTGCAGGCAGCTAGCTAACTGGGGTCTGTCTACTGTATAATTCCTTACCTTTTACTGTTTTAGCAAACACATATTTTTCTTTACTTGGGTCTTTCTCATCAATTAAAATTCCAAGAAAGATACGACCAAATGTACCTGAAATAAGAAATTATCCAAAAATTAATGTCAACAAATTTGTTAAATTAAACTTCATGAATAACTTACAAAACTTATACATATTCTCTCTTACTGCATTGAAATCGGGATAAATGCATCTTTTAGCCCATATATAGTATCAGCTTCTAATAATTTTATAAGGATAATTATCAGCATGCAAGATCTCAATGATTATTGAACCGCACAGTTGAAACCACTTACGCTGCTTATTGTGCAATTGTACTGGCACCAGGTCTGCCTCTTTATACTTTATAATCGCCAAACAACTGGTACTAGAACGTACAATCATCACAGCGATATTTGATTCTGCACTTCCCACTCCCTGGATTACAAATATTAAATAATAAAGATATTAAAAATAGTTAAAATTAGTAAATATTAAAAATTTAAATTATAAATCATAAATAGAAAATAGAAAAATGGGAAGTAAGGTAGTGCAAAATAACCGAGAGGCAGGTCCAGATATTTGGAGGGTAAGGCCCAGATCTAGGTCAGGATCCATTCAGCAGTCTTATCACAGTTGGAAAGAAGCTGTTCCCAAATCTGGCGGTACGAGTCTTCAAGCTCCTGAACCTTCTCCCGGAGGGAAGAGGGATGAAAAATCTGTTGGCTGGGTGGGTCGTGTCCTTGATTATCCTGGCAGCACTGCTCCGACAGCGTGCGATGTAAAGTGAGTCCACGGACAGAAGATTGGTTTGTGTGATGTTCTGCGCCAAGTTCACGATCTTCTGCAGCGTCTTTCGGTCTTGGACAGGACAACTTCCATATCAGGTTGTGATGCACCCTAGAAGAATGCTTTCTATGGTGCATCTATAAAAATTAGTAAGGGTTTTAGGGGACAGGCCAAATTTCTTTAGTTTTCTCAGGAAGTAAAGGCGCTGGTGGGCCTTCTTGGCAGTGAACTCTGCTTGGTTGGATCAAGTCAGGTCATTTGTGATACTGACCTTGAGGAACTTAAAGCTTTTGACCTGTTCCACTTGCACACCACCGATGCAAATTGGGTTGTGCAGTCCGCTACTCCTTCTGAAGTCGACAACCAATTCCTTCGTCTTGCTGACGTTGAGGGATAGGTTATTGTCTTCACACCATACCATCAGGTTCTTAATTTCCCCTCTGTACTCAAACTCATCATTACCCAAGATATGGCCTATAATTGTTGTATCATCAGCAAACTTATATATTGAGTTTGATGGAAACTTGGCTACACAATCATGGGTAGACAGTGAGTACAGCAGGGGGCTGGGTACATAGCCTTGTGGGGCAATGGTGCTCAGAGTGATTGTAGAGGAGAGCTTGTCCCCTACCTTTACAGCCTGGGTCCTGTCTGTGAGGAAGTTGAAGATCCAGCTGCAGATCTGAGTGCTAAGGCCCAGGTTCTGGAGCTTAGAAATCAGTTTATTTGGAACGATGGTATTAAAGGCAGAGCTGTAGTCAATGAAAAGGAGCCTTACGTATGCGTCTTTATTCTCCAGGTGTTCTAAGGAGGAATGTAGGGCCAGAGAGATGGCATCTGCCATTGACCTGTTGCTCCCGTAGGCGAATTGCAAAGCCTCAAGGATGACCGGTTGGCTGTGGTTGATGTGTGCCAAAACCAATCTCTCGAAGCACTTCATAGCAATTGATGTCAGAGCCACAGGTCGATAGTCATTCAGGAATGCCACCTTGCTCTTCTTCGGCACTGGGATTATCGTTGCCTTCTTAAAACATGAGGGGATCTTAGACTGAAGCAAGGAATAGTTGAAGATGTCAGCAAACACTCCAGCTAGCTCGCTTGCACAGGCCCGGAGAACCTGTCCTGGTTCACTTTTACCTGACCAATGTTCTTTGACCAGAAACATTAACCAAGATTCTCTTATTACAGGTGCTACCTGACCCGTTGAGATCTTCCAACATTTTGTTTTATAGTTCAGATTTTTAGAGTTGCTCTTTTTATCCCCAAAAGGTTGGTTTTCTGGTACAAAACGTTGGTTTACAGGTGCACAGCAGGGTGGTTATGCTGCAATTATACCATGTAATACTGGTGAGGCCACATGGTACTGGTGTGTGCAGTTCTAATCTTTTTTAAGCAAAGATATATAGGTTTTTAAAAACGCAAACAACAGGAATACTGCAGATGCTGGAAATTCAAGCAACACACATAAAAGTTGCTGGTGAACGCAGCAGGCCAAGCAGCATCTCTAGGAAGAGGTGCAGTCGACGTTTCAGGCCGAGATCCTTCGTCAGTACTAACTGAAGGAAGAGTGAGTAAGGGATTTGAAAGTTGGAGGGGGAGGGGGATTTCCAAAATGATAGGAGAAGACAGGAGGGGGAGGGATGGAGCCAAGAGCTGGACAGGTGATAGGCAAAAGGGAAATGAGAGGATCATGGGACAGGAGGTCTGGGAAGAAAGACGGGGTGGGGGGGACCCAGAGAATGGGCAAGGGGTATATTCAGAGTGACAGAGGGAGAAAAAGGAGCGTGAGAGAAAGAATGTGTGTATAAAAATAAGTAACAGATGGGGTACGAGGGGGAGGTGGGGCATTAGCGGAAGTTAGAGAAGTCGATGTTCATGCCATCAGGTTGGAGGCTACCCAGACGGAATATAGGTTTTGGAGGCTGTGCAGATACAGATGAAGTTCACCAGATGGATTCCAGAGATGAGGGAGTTAGCCTATGAGAATAGATTGTGTCTCCTGGCACTATATATGGTGGAATTCAGAAGAATAAGGGGATCTTATGGAAACATATAACATTATATGGTTACCGATGGGATGCGCAGCGACAGAGCGGTGAAAGAAATGCATGGAGTGAAGCCAGATTTAACACATAGAGAAGCTTTGAGAAAAGAAAAGCAGAATAAAGGGTGTAAAGGTAGTAAGGTAGAAGGGCTAAAGTGCATGGGCGTCAATGCAAGAAGCATCAGGAACAAAGGTGATGAACTGAGAGCTTGGATACATACATGGAATTATGATGTAGTGGCCATTACAGAGACTTGGCTGGCACCAGGGCAGGAATGGATTCTCAATATTCCTGGATTTCAGTGCTTTAACAGGGATAGAGAGGGGGGGGAAAGGGGAGGAGGGGTGGCATTACTGGTCAGGGATACTATTACAGCTACAGCAAGGGTGGGTAATGTAGCAGGATCCTCTTTTAAGTCAGTATGGGTGGAAGTCAGGAACAGGAAGGGAGCAGTTACTCTATTGGGATTATTCTATAGGCCCCCTGGTAGCAGCAGAGATACCAAAGAGCAGATTGGGAGGCAGATTTTGGAAAGGTGCAAAAATAACAGGGTTGTTATCATGGGTGACTTTAACTTCCCTAATATTGATTGGCACCTGATTAGTTCCAAGGGTTTAGACGGGGCAGAGTTTGTTAAGTGTGTCCAGGACAGATTCCTGTCACAGTACGTTGACAGATGACGAGGGGGAACGCCATACCAGATCTAGTATTAGGTAACGAACCAGGTCAGGTCACAGATCTCTCAGTGGGTGAGCATCTGGGGGACAGTGACCACCGCTCCCTGGTCTTTAGCATTATCATGGAAAAGGATCGAATCAGAGAGGACAGGAACATTATGAGGCTATATGGCTAGAACTTGCAGGTGTGAATTGGGATGATGTTTTTGTAGGAAAATGTACTATGGACATGTGGTCGATGATTAGAGATCTCTTGCAGGATGTTAGGGATAAATTTGTATTGGTGAGGAAGATAAAGAATGATAGGGTGAAGGAACCATGGGTGACAAGTGAGGTGGAAAATCTAGTCAGGTGGAAGAAGGCAGCATACATGAGGTTCAGGAAGCAAGGATCAGATGGGTCTATTGAGAAATATAAAGAAGCAAGAAAGGAGCTTAAGAAGGGGCTGAGAAGAGCAAGAAGGGGGCATGAGAAGGCCTTGGCGAGTAGGGTAAAGGAAAACCCCAAGGCATTCTTCAATTATGTGAAGAAAAAAAGGATGACGGGAGTGAAGGTAGGACCGATTAGAGATAAAGGTGGGAAGATGTGCCTGGAGGCGGTGGAAGTGAGCGAGGTCCTCAATGAACACTTCTCTTCGGTATTCACCAATGAGAGGGAACTTCATGATGGTGAGGACAATATGAGTGAAGTTGATGTTCTGGAGCATGTTGATATTAAGGGAGAGGAGGTGTTGGAGTTGTTAAAATACATTAGGACGGATAAGTCCCCGGGGCCTGACGGAATATTCCCCAGGCTGCTCCACGAGGCGGGGGAAGAGATTGCTGAGCCTCTGGCTAGGATCTTTATGTCCTCGTTGTCCACGGGAATGGTACCGGAGGATTGGAGGGAGGCGAATGTTGTTCCCTTGTTCAAAAAAGGTAGTAGGGATAGTCTGGGTAATTATAGACCAGTGAGCCTTACGTCTGTGGTGGGAAAGCTGTTGGAAAAGATTCTTAGAGATAGGATCTATGGGCATTTAGGGAATCATGGTCTGATCAGGGACAGTCAGCATGGCTTTGTGAAGGGCAGATCGTGCAAGTTCTTTCAGGAAGTGACCAGGCATATAGATAAGGGTAGTGCAGAAGATGTGTGATCTACATGGATTTTAGTGAGGCATTTGGCAAGCTTCCACATGGTAGGCTTATTCAGAAAGTCAGAAGGCATGGGATCCAGGGAAGTTTGGCCAGGTGGATGCAGAACTGGCTTGCCTGCAGAAAGCAAAGGGTTGTGGTGCAGGGAGTACATTCGAATTGGAGGGTTGTGACTAGTGGTGTCCCACAAGGATCGGTTCTGGGACCTCTACTTTTCGTGATTTTTATTAACGACCTGGATGTGGGGGTAGGAGGGTGGGTTGGCAAGTTTGCAGATGACACAAAGGTTGGTGGTGTTGTAGACAGTGTAGAGCATTGTCAAAGATTGCAGAGAGACATTGATAGGATGCAGAAGTGGGCTGAGAAGTGGCAGATGGAGTTCAACCTGGAGAAGTGTGAGGTGGTACACTTTGGAAGGACAAACTCCAAGGCAGAGTACAAAGTAAATGGCAGGATACTTGGTAATGTGGAGGAGCAGAGGGATCTGGGGGTACATGTCCACAGATCATTGAAAGTTGCCTCATAGGTAGATAGGGTAGTTAAGAAAGCTTATGGGGTGTTAGCTTTCATAAGTCGAGGGATAGAGTTTAAGAGTGGCAATGTAATGATGCAGCTCTGTAAAACTCTGGTTAGGCCACACTTGGAGTACTGTGTCCATTTCTGGTCGTCTTACTATAGGAAGGATGTGGAAGCATTGGAAAGGATACAGAGGAGATTTACCAGGATATTTTTTAGATTATGAAGACATGCAGTCCTCTTTTAGTGTCATTTAGTACTGCATGCATTAAGAAATGATACAATATTTCCTCCGGTGTGGTATCACAAAACACAGGACAGACCAAGACTGAAAAAACTAACAAAACCACATAATTATAACATATAGTTACATCAGTGCAACAATACCATAACTTGATGAAGAACAGTCCATGAGCACAGTAAAAAGTTCAGTCTCTCAAATGTCCCACATCTCACGCAGACGGGAGAAGGAAGAAAAACTCTCCCTGCCATGCCCGACCACTGTCCAACTCTGCGTCGTCCGAAAACTTTGAGCCTCCGATCAGCTATCCGACACCGAGTACAGAGCGCCATCTCTAACCAAACCATTCGGCCTCAATCTCGGTCGCCAACAGCAGGCAAAGCCGGGGATTTTGAGGCCTTCCATTCGATCGCGCAGTAACAACAGCAGCGAACCTGCGTTTCAGAAATTTCTCCAGATGTTCCTCTGTGCTTTCACGTCTGTCTCCATCAAATCAGAATTGTCCACGGCCCCTATTTAACGGATACGATATCATTTTCACCGGAGGGCTGCGCACATGCAGCGTGCTGCTATCTCCTCCTCCCTGTTGCTTGGTTTAGAGAGTTTTCATTATGATCAGAGATTAAGGGAGCTAGGGCTTTACTCTTTGGAGAGAAGGAAGATGAGAGGAGACATGATAGAGGTATACAAGATATTAAGAGGAATAGATAAGAGTGGATAGCCAGTGCCTCTTCCCCAGGGCACCACTGCTCAATACAAGAGGACATGGGTAAGGGGTGGGAAGTTGAAGGGGGATATTAGAGGAAAGTTTTTTACTCAGAGAATGGTTGGTGTGTGGAATGCACTGCCTGAGTCAGTGGTGGAGGTAGATACACTAGTGAAATTTAAGAGACTGCTAGACAGGTATGTGGAGGAATTTAAGGTGATGGGTTATATGGGAGGCAGGGTTTGAGGGTCGGCACAACATTATGGGCCTTAGGGCCTGTACTGTGCTATACTATTCTATGTTCTGTATAATGGACAGATAAGACTGAGGCAATGAAGTTGTTTCCACTGGTAGATGAGAATGAAATGAGGGGACGTGGACTCATGATTCAGGGGAGTAGATTTAGGTCAGAGTTGAAAAGGAATTGCTTTTCTCAGAGTGTAATAGACTTGTGGAATTCTCTGCCTAGGGAAGCAGTGGCGGCTATCTCATTTAATTAGACAATTTAATTAGTACAGTATGGGAATTAAGGAGAAGAAGCAGGTAGGTGGAGCTGAGTCCCCGTCCAGGTTACCCACGATCTTATTGAATGGTGCAGCAAGCTCAACAGGCCAAAAGGCTGACTCCTGCTCCTATTTCTTATGGTATGACATTTCATTTTCAAGGAGTACAAAGTGCTAACTCTCTCGCCTAACAGTCACAGACGTGCAAAATACAGCCATTTGAACCAACTCGTCAAACCATCTATGTTTGGCCCATAATCCTCAAAACCTCTATGTACTCATTCAGATGGCTTTTTGAATGTTACTAATCCATCCACCTCAATTACTATTTCTGGTAGCTTGTTCCCATCCTTCGCACGAAGAAGCTGCCCCTGATGGTCCTTTTAAATCTTTTGTCTCTGATCTTAAACTTTTATTTTGCAATCCCTCCCTGGGGGGGGGGGGAATGTGCTTTCACCCCTGTCTATGTCCCTCATGACCATGTATACCTCTTTCAGGTCATCCCTCCATTTCCTGCACTTCTGGGAATAAAGTCCTAGATTATTTGTCCTTATAATTCAGACCTCAAGTCTAGGCAACATCCTAGTAAACCTTTTCTGCACTTGTTTCCATTTAATTACATCTTGGTAATAACAAAGAGACCAAATGTTACTCAATACTCCAAGTGTGGCCTCATCAATGTCTTATAAAACTGCAACACAACTTCCCAACTTCCGTATTCAATGCCCTGACTGACAAAGGTCAGCATTCTACATGCCTTCTTCACCACCCTATCTACTTGTATCCACTTGGACGCCTCTGTTCCATAACACTACCCACAGCCCTACTATTCACAGAATTAATCTCTCAATTAGGCAACCAGGTAGAATACTTAATTGAAATCAGCTACCTCAGAACTTGTGCCACCTGGGTCTACAAGTCCACAACTTAAATATTGTTTAGTAAATTGTACAATGTCCATGAAGAGTGGACTTTGCCAGCTAAGACTTTTGAAAAATGAAGTAAAGACAGGCATGGCTAAGCAGTGCAGATGCGTCATAGCTGCCGTTTAACAAAAGCACAATCATGGTCAAGTAAGGACATGGTGAGCCAAACGGGCCTATTTATGTGGCGTACAATCATCCCCACATTCTGAAAAATACTCAATGGAGCTAATAGGATGTACTGGTTGCAATTTTCCAAAATTTCATCAATTTTACAACAGTTCCCATAGATCAAAACCTCAATATTCAAGGCAGAGGAAGTGAACTACAGGCCAGTAACAAGGAAAATACTTTGATGAGTGCTAATGGGGTACTTAACAAAAAGACTGTGTGGTGTCAATGTGGATTTTTGAAAGGGTAATCAATCATATTTGACACAAATCGTCAAGAGTTTTTGTAATTCGAATAGATGAGAGAAAACTGGTGGCACATTCAGACTGTCAAAAGAACTTCATTAATGTTCCATGAGAGCTACTGAACAAAATTTAGAAGTTGAGATAATACAATGTCATGGACGGTTTTAGTGGATAGAATGGGAACAGATAGTTTCTTTGGAATGAGAGGTTGCACCCAATCCAAACAACCTTAGAATGTAGGCACCAGTCCCTGATTGTCCTGTGAAATGACTAAGGAACACATAATTCAAACCACAGTATCAGCTTCAACAAGTGGTCACTGGATGTTTGAGAGGAAGGGGCTTCTGCCCGAGTAGAAAAAAGGCAGTCGCAGGTCGTAGCAGTGTAACAGAGCTTCAACCAGCGACCAATCCAGACATTGGAAGTTTGAGAAGAGGGGATTTCATTTAGATCCACTGCCCGAGTAGAAGAAAGACAGCGGGTCACCACTGCGTAATACAGCTTTGAATATCGACCAGTCTGTGTTTGGCATTGATTAGAAAGAGCAAATTAAAGGAAGGCAGGGGCAAGTGCAGCGGCCATCTGTCAGACTGGAGATCTTGAGGCGTTAGCTCTTCCAGGCTTCAGTGAAGTGGGACTTCACTCACAGAAAGCAAAGAAAAGAAAAGCTCAAGGTTGTTTTGTTTTCCCTTCCCTTCATTATATCTGCTCAGTTAGGTCAGTAGAGATGCCAGGTAGAATAGATGAATGCTCCTCTTGCAGGATGTGGGAATACAGGGAGATCGCCGAAGTCCCTAACAACTGAGCTGGTGCTGGAACTTAACGAACTCCAAATCATTCGGCAGGCAAAAGATAGGGCAGCCACGAGAAGAAGTTTGTGAACCCTTTGCAATTACCTGGTTTTCTGCATCAATTATTCATAAAATGTAGTCTGTCACAATAATAGACAAACACAATCTGCTTAAACTAGTAACACACAAATAACTGTACTTTTCATGTCTTTATTAAATACAATTATTTAATCATTCACAGTCCAGGTTGGAAAAAGTATGTGATCCCTTGTATTTAAAAACTGGTAGAACCTCCTATAGCAGAAAAAACCTCCACTAAACATTTCCTGTAGCTGCTGCTCAGACTTGCACAACAGCGCAGAGGAGTTTTAGACCATTCCTCCATACAAAACTGTTTCAGTTCATGCTACAGCATTTCAATTGGGTTAAGGTCTGGACTCTGACTTAGGCATACCAAAACACAAATTTTCTTTTTTTTAAACCATTCTGTTGTTGATTTACTCTTGTATTTCAGATCATTGTCTTATTGCATCATCCAACTTCTATTAAGCTTCAGAGGACAGGCCGCTACCCTGACATTCTCCTGTAAAATGCCTTGATATAATGTGAATTCATTGTTCCCTCAACAATTGTAAGCTGCACAGTCTCTGAGACAGCAAAGCAGCCCCAAACCATGATGGTCCTCCCACCATGCTTCACAGTTTTGGTGTGCAGTACTCCAAACATATTGGTGTGTATTTCTGCCAAAATATTCAACTTTTGTCTCATCTGTCTACAGAACATTGTCCCAGAAGCATTATGAAAAATCCAGGTGGTCATTTGCAAACTTGAGAAACTTAGAAGGAGCTGAATCATTGAGTGTGGGTCTTCAAGCTCCTGTACTTCCTCCCTGACAGCAGCAACAAGAAGAGTGCATGTACCAGTTGGTGAGGGTTTGACATTCTGGAAATTCACAATCCTGCCAAAAGAGTCTTCATATAAATATGTTGATAAGGTAACATAGCTGTGACTCCCGCACTCAAGACTGTCCAGTTTCTTAAATTACCCAGACCTCCGAGATAGGAAAAGCATATGATTTACACAGCTCAGATGTCATCTATAAATTTGCCACTGGCATCACTGTCACCATATCAGATGGTGACAAGGAGACATAAAAGAGTGAGAAAGACAACCTGATTGAGTCGTGTCACAACAACAACCCCACACTCAACAGTAAGACCAATGAATTGATTGAACTTTAGGAAGGGAAGGTCAGGAGAACGCACACTAGTCTGCATTGAGGGGTCAGCAGAGGAAAGGGTGAGCTATCATGAAGAAAGCACACCAGAGGCTATATTTCTTTAGGGCTCTGAGGAGATTTGGTATGTCCCCAAACCTCCAAATTTCCAAGAGTCCTTTCACGGAAATTTTAAAGGTTTCAAAGGTGCACTTAATGTCCGAGAAATGTATACAATATACATCCTGAAATGCTTTTTCTTGGCAACCATCCACGAAAACAGGAGTGCTCCCAAAGAATGAATGACAGTTAAATGTTAGGACCCCAAAGTCCCCCTCCCCCATAGCTCCCTTCCCTCCCACATGTAAGAGGCAGCAAGCAACCAGCCCCCTCCCCCCACCAGAAAAAAAAATCGGCACCTGCCTCCAAGCACTCAAGCGTGCAGCAAAGCAAAAGCAAAAACACAAACTTGCAGTACCCCAAAAACTACTCATTCACCCAGTATTCGATATACCACAGGCTCTCCCTCTCTCTCTCTCTCTCTCTCTCTAATAAGGGAGAAAGAGATGTCTCCGTTTCACAATGAGAGGGGAGACATAACAAACTCACTGGTTTACGATACTAATATATGGGGCAGAACATTCTGACTGGTTCCGTCATAGCCTGGTATGGAGCTTCTAATGAACAGGATCACATCAGGCTGCTGAGGGTTACAGACCCAGCCAGTTCCATCACAGACTCAACCCATCCTACCATCAAGGGCATCTTCAAGAGACAGTTCCATTTCAATAGGGTGGCACAATAGCAGAGCAGCTAGCATAACGATTTACAGTGCCACCAACAAGAAGGCTGGGGTTTAATTCCTGCCACAGTCTGTAAGGAGTTTGTCTGTTCTTCCCCTGACTGCATGGGTTTCTTCTGGGTCCTCTGGTTTCTCTCCACTTTCCAAAAGACATATGGGTTAGGGTTAGCAAGTTGTGGGCATGTTATGTCTGTGACAAAGAATGGTAGCACTTTCAGGCTGCCCCAACTTCAGGCTGTGCTGGTCACTGATGCAAATGAGGCATTTCTTAATGTTTCAATGTGACAAATAAAATTAATCTTTATTCCTTTTTCAAGGTGGTGGCATCCATTATTAAAAACCCTCACCATTCAGACAGAACATGTCCTCTTCAGATTACAACCATCAGGGTCGAAGAACAGGAACCTGAACGATCTATGATCACTATCTCATTATTCTCTTTTTTAACCATTTATTTTGGTCACTTCCACTGCCATTGGGTTAATAAACTGACCTGAAACACTTCAGGACCAACTCAGACTACATTCCTTTGGGTGAGGAACTTACTGAGGTACGGGCAAAGCAGGATAAAGATGAGGCCCTTCCTGAGGACAGAAAGTTCTGCCTCAGAGAGGGGAAGGTTAGATGGAATAGTGAAGACCCAGAATAGATGAGCACTGGAATCAGAAGGGGGAAGAGAACTGATGGTATCAGAGGGGAGAGGAGGGTTGGGACATTCAGGGAAGGTGCGGTGGGAGATGGAGGCTCCAAAGACCCAAGAGGTGACGGTGGGGCCTGAGAGACACAGGATTGCAGCGTGGTGGCGGGAGAAGAGGAGACTGAGAGGTCCAGTGTCAGCACGTGAAGTCTCGGCCTCAAGGTGCTGGTTATCATGCTCGAGGCTGGAGCCGAAGCTAGAGGTCACAAAATTAGCTGCTTGAAGGCATCCAGGGTCACAGGAAATGAAAAAATTAAAATGTTGCTCACAATGTAAGCTGAAAAGTTTTCTGTCTTGTCCACGCGTGCCTCTGCATGCTTTTGGTTACCAGCACCACCCACAGCAATGGAATCTTTTTATTGATTTTTCAGTGTTTAGCCTGAAAGCTGAGCTGCTACACAACGGCGATGCCCACCCTTCAGCACCAATCGGCGATGCCCACCCATCAGCACCAATCGGCGAAGGCCAACCATCAGCACCAATCGGCGATGCCCACCCATCAGCACCAATCGGTGATGCCCACCCACCAGTACCAATCGGTGATGCCCACCCTTCAGTACCAATCGGCGATGCCCACCCTTCAGTACCAATCGGCTATTCAGTACATGAAAGAAAACTACCAATATTTGGAAGTCCTGTTGAAACACATACAGTACAGCAACTACAAATGGAACATCTCCTCTGATTTGAAAGTAACAGTGCTACTACGAGGAATGTAGCTCGGATACACCAAGTCCCCTTGTTTCATTTGTAATTGGGACAGCCATGCTAAAGAGTCTCATTACATTATAAAGGATTGGCCACTCCATAAAGCAGTTGGTTCCAGGGCAGAAAAGTATGACACATAAGCCACATGTACACTCAAAAAAGATATGTTTACTTCTTCTTCATATAAAACAGATGGTTATAAAAAAATTTGTGAAAGTGATGAATGATGTATCTATTTTCCTTTTCAAGATGGCTAGAGTCCTGTCGGAGTTCTGCACGGTGGTGTGTTCCTATTCTTGGAGCTCGAGATCAGCCGCATTTTCGTTATCTTCAGGATTGGCCTGAAGACAAGCGTCTTCAGAGTGCAGCCCTGTGTACCCGATTTCTCGCTGGTGTCGCAAACTGAAGCATCGCGGAGAGCTGGAACATTGAAACAGCAACTGTTTATATTCCCCCTCGCTGTGGAAGGAGTGATATCTCTCCCCCTTGTTAGTGAAGTTTGTCAAACTGTCGGGATGAACAGGTCTCTGGGCTTTGTTGTTGCTTGCAAGGTGGGTGATTGGAGTGCTGATGCTTTCTGCTAAAATAAGTGGGGGGAGCAGGAGGAGGAGGAGGTTGATGCTGCTTGCTGCTGCTTGAGCATGGATGGGGTCAGGGTGCTTTGGGTTTCTAACATTTTTATGCCATTCATTCTTTGGGATTTTTCTTCTGTTTTGAGGTTGTGTGCGGAGAGTTAGAATTTCAGATCGTATTATTGTATACATTCTCTGATATGAAATGGAACCACTGAACCATTGAAAGAAGGAAGGTGAAAGATTACGAAACTTGAGATGTTTCCCAGGATAATTGATACCAAGATTAAAGAAGGCATTTGTTGGTCGACAAATCAGTGGCCATCAATAAAAGGCTATTTGAAGAAATTTATTTATTTATTGGGATACAGCATGTTCTACTGGAACCAAAGAAAATTGCATGGAAAGCATTTAATGATGTTGCTGAAAATTTTCTTGGTAACCACAGAGCACCAAAGTATGCAGTTGGTTGACAACATGCTTCAAGCATACAAAATCATGAAGTGCAACATGTCACTGAAGATTCATTTTCTGCATTCCCATTTAGACTTCTTTCCTGCAAATCTTGCCACTGTCATTGACAAGCATAGTGAATGGTTTCACCAGGACATTGCGTTCATGGAGAAACTGTATCAGTGTGACTGGAATCCATCAATGCTGGCTGATTATTGCTGGACATTTCAGCTGGAAGCTTCAGTCACTGAGTACAAATGAAAATCATCGACAATATATTTTTAGCTTAGTTTAGTTGAACTACTGCGAAGTGTCAGCACTGTTATGCAATTAAAAACATTCTATTCAATTAGTTTCTTGTTTCTCCAAATTCCAACCCAATACAAGTAGTCTGAAATTATATTTGTGTTCAGCTTCAAGTGATCTATGAGAACCACATAAAATTTTTGAGGAAGCAATACTTACAAAGAAATTTGCTGTCCAGTATAAGTTATGATGAGGCTATGCAAATTTGTGTTTGTGATGTACTGCATTTCATTTTCAAGACATTTATAATCTGTGGATATATGCCCATGACAATAAATGGTAAAGTTGATATATCAATTTAAAAACTCTTCTTGTAAAGTTTAAATCCACCTAAATTCATTACCTTCCTGAAGAACATCTTTGAGAGTGACCCTCTCTCTGGAGATAGCTATGTCCTTCACTTTAGCTTTTGCCTCTGCAAGTGTAACACTTTTAAGATCATTTTTTTCTATCCGGAGTGTTGGGTAACCTGGAAAGAAAAAGTAAAGGCCAATACTCTACATATTTAACTTACTCAAAACTCAAAGGTGTTTAATTGCATGAATAATGAAAAATTACAACAATCGAGGTAGCTGGAGAATCCAACAAGTAATGAGGAAAACAGCTTTGATACCCCCTACTCCATCTGCCCACCAAGGAACCATGACCACCACATCCACTCACCATCCACCTCCCCATATTCTTTGCTTTTTAACCAATTCTACCCAACGAACTTTGACCCCCACCCCCACCCTGGTTCCAACCACTCTCCTCCTCTCCCTCATTAAGCTAAAAACAAACCACAGTTAACAACCCAAAAGACTCAGAACTTTACAGCAGAGTTATATTAGCAGATTCTCCAGAAAATGGGATGTTAGTTTTTATTAATACCTCAGCATACAACTAATTCACTTTTTAACATATCACACTATTTGAATATAAATTGCCCAGTAAACCAGGCAAGTGGAAAGTAAACACAAAGTGAGGCCCTGTAAGTAGAAAGGGAGTACAGGTGGACCTGCAGACAATAAACAAGGTTGTCAAGGGATACAGAAGGGTATGAATAAGCCAAAATTATGGGTGGAGAAATGGCAGATGGAGTTTTATCTGGGCAAGTGTGAATAGTTGCACCTTGGGAGATCAAATGTCAGGGGAAAGAATCAAGTAAATGTGTACCTAGTACTCCCAAATAATTATTTTACATTGGTTATTTACCAAGGAGAATAATGTATAAAATATTAAGATTTGTATGAAACATGCTATCACTTTCAAAGTAAATATGCAAAAAGATAGGTCTGGTCTACGGATTGAGATTCTAAATTGGAGAAAGGCCAATTTTGAAAGGATCAGAAATGATCTGGCAAGTGTGGATTGGGACAGGTTTTATATGTCAAAGGTATATTTGGCAAGTGGGAGGCTTTCAAAAGTGAAATACTAAGCTTGTATGTGCCTGTCAGAATGAACGGTAAGGAGGTGTAGGGAATCTTGGTTTTCAGGTGATATTAAGGGCCTGTTTAAGAAAAAAAAGGAGCTGCATAGCAGGTATAGGCAAATAGGAACAAATGAGGTACTATAAAATGCAAGAGAACACTGAAGAAAGAAATCCAGGAAGGCTAAAAGAAAACATGAGATTGCCCAAGCGGACAACGTCATGGAAAATCCTAAGGGATTCTACTGATATGTTAAGAGGAAAAGTATTGCAAGTAACAAAATTGGTCCTCTGGAAGATCAGAATGGTAATCCATGCATGGAGCCAAAAGAGATGGAGGAGATCTTAAGTTACTTTTTTGCATATGTATCTACTCAGGAGATGGACACAGACTCTTACAGAAGTGAGAGAAAGCAGCATCGACTTCGTGGACCCTATTCAGATTACAGAGGAGGATGCGTTTGCTGTCTTGAGGCAAATTAAAGTGAATAAATCCCCAGGATCTGACATGGTGTTCCCTCAGATCCTGTGTGGGGGTAAGTGCAGAAATTACCAGGGCCCCGGCAGAGATATTTAAATCATCCTTAGCAACAGGAGTGATACCAGAGGATTGGAGAACAGCTAATATTCCTCCACTGTTTAAAAAAGGCTCTAAACATATATCAGGAAATTATAGTCTCAGGATTACTGCCTGTGCCATGTGACAGTGAGTAAAGGAATAGAATGAGTGGAGGATAAATGTCTGGCTGAGAGATTGGAGCAGGGGGCAGGGATTCAGATCTCTGGATCATTAGGACCTGTTTTGGGGCAAGTGTGACGTGTATAAAAAGGACGGGTTCCACTTGAATTCCAACTAGAATTGTTGGGGGGTGGGAACCAAACTGAAGAGACTGGGGAAGAGGTGGTTGGCTCACAAATAGAGAAAGCTTGGAGACAGTGTATGAGGGAGGATAGGCAGGTGATAGAGAAGGGACGCGCTCAGACCAACGGCTTGAGATGTGTCTATTTTAACGTAAGGAGCATTGTGAACAAAGCGGCTGAGCTCAGAGCATGGATCAGTACTTGGAGCTAAGATGTGGTGGCCATTACAGAGACTTGGATGGCTCAGGGTCAGGAATGGTTACTTCAAGTGCAGGGTTTTAGATGTTTCAGAAAGGACAGGGAGGGAGGCAAAAGAGGTGGGGGCATGGCATTGTTGATCAGAGATTGTGTCATGGCTGCAGAAAAGGCGGACGTCATGGAAGGATTGTCTACGGAATCTCTGTGGGTGGAGGTTAGGAACAGGAAGGGGATCAATAACTGTACTGGGTGTTTTTTATAGGCTGCCCAATAGTAACAGATTACAAATATACCTGGGGATATGAATTGACAATAAACTGGACTGGTCAAAGAACACTGAGGCTGTCTACAAGAAGGGTCAGAGCCGTCTCTATTTCCTGAGAAGACTGAGGTCCTTTAACATCTGCCGGACGATGCTGAGGATATCCTACGAGTCTGTGGTGGCCAGTGCTATCATGTTTGCTGTTGTGTGCTGGGGCAGCAGGCTGAGGATAGCAGACACCAACAGAATCAACAAACTCATTCGTAAGGCCAGTGATGTTGTGGTGATGGAACTGGACTCTCTCACGGTGGTGTCTGAAAAGAGGATGCTGTCTAAGTTGCATGCCATCTTGGTCAATGTCTCCCATCCACTACATAATGTACTGGGTAGGCACAGGAATACATTCAGCCAGAGACTCATTCCACCGAGATGCAGCACAGAGCGTCATAGGAAGTCATTCCTGCCTGTGGCCATCAAACTTTACAACTCCTCCTTTGGAGGGTCAGACACCCTGAGCCAATAGGCTGGTCCTGGACTTATTTCATAATTTACTGGCATAATTTACATATTACTATTTAACTATTTATGGTTCTATTACTATTTATTATTTATGGTGCAACTGTAACGAAAACCAATTTCCCCCAGAACCAATAAAGTATGACTAACAGGGATATCGAGGAGCAGATAGGTAAACAGATCCTGGAAAAGTGTAACAATAACAGAGTTGTCATGCTGGAAGATTTTAACTTCCCAAATATCGATTGGCATCTTCCTAGATCAAGGGGTTTAGATGGGGTGGAGCTTGTTAGGTGTGTTCAGGAAGGTTTCTCGACACAATATGTAGATAAGCCTGCAAGAGGAGAGACTGTACTTGATTTGGTATTGGGAAATGAACCTGGTCAGGTGTCAGTTCTCTCTTGATGGGAAAGCATTTTGGAGACAGTGATCATAATTCTATCTCCTTTACAATAGAATTGGAGAGAGATAGGAACAGACAAGTTAGAATAGCGTTTAATTGGAGTAAGGGGAATTAGGAGGCTATCAGGCAGGAACTTGGAACCTTAAAATGGGAACAGATGGAACAGATTAGGAACAGGAAGGGGTCAATAACTCTACTGGGTGTTTTTTATAGGCCGCCCAATAGTAACAGGGATATCGAGGAGCAGATAGGTAAACAGATCTCTTTCCACATTTCTTCTGTACGGAAGAAATGTGGAAAATGTTCAGGGGATATTTGTGTGGAGTTCTCCATAGGTACGTTCCAAAGAGACAGGGAAGTTATGGTAGGGTACAGGAACGATAGCGTACAAAGGCTGTAGTAAATCTAGTCAAGAAGAAAAGCTTACGGAAGGTTCAAAGAGCTAGGTAATGTTAGAGATCTAGAAGATCATAAGGCTAACAGGAAGGAGCTTAAGAATGAAAGTAGGAGAGCCAGAAGGGGCATGAGAAAGCCTTGGCGGGCAGGATTAAGGAAAATCCCAAGGCATTCTGCAAGTATGTGAAGAGCAAGAGGATAAGAGAATAGGACTATCAAGTGTGACAGTGGGAAAGTGTGTATGGAACCGGAGGAAATAGCAGAGGTACTTAATGAATACTTCACTTCAGTATTCACTATGTAAAAGGATCTTGGTGTTGTAGTGATGACTTGCAGCGGACTGAAAAGCTTGAGCATGTAGAAAGAGGATGTGATGGAGCTTTTGGAAAGCATCAAGCTGGACAAGTTGCCAGGACTGGACGAAATGTACCCCAGGTTACTGTGGGAGGCAAGGGAGGAGATTGCTGAGCCTCTGGCAATGATCTTTGGGGACGGGAGAGGTTCCGGAGGATTGGAGGGTTGCGGATGTTGTTCCCTTATTCAAGAAAGGGAGTAGAGATAGCCCAAGAAATTATAGGCAAGTGAGTCTTACTTCAGTGGTTGCTAAGTTGATGGAGAAGATCCTGAGAGGCAAGATTTATGAACACCTGGAGATGAATAATATGATTAGGAATAGTCAGTGTGGCTTTGTCAAGGGCAGGTCGTGCCTTATGAGCCTGACTGAATTTTTTGAGGATGTGACTAAACACGTTGATGAAGGAAGAGCAGTAGATGTAGTGTATATGGAATTCAGCAAAGCATTTGATAAGGTACCCCATGCAAGGCTTATTAAGAAAGTAAGGAGGCATGGGCTCCAAGGGGACATTGCCTTGTGGATCCAGAACTGGCTTGCCTACAGAAAGCAAAGAGTGGTTGTAGACGGGTCATATTTTGCATGGAGGTCGGTGACCAGTGCTGTGCCTCCGGGATCTGTTCTGGAACCCTTACTCTTCATGATTTTTATAAATGACCTGGATGAGGAGGTGGAGGGATGGGTTAGTAAGTTTGCTGATGACACAAAGGTTGGGGGTGTTGTGGATAGTGGAGAGGGCTGTCAGAGGTTGCAGTGGGACATTCGTAGGATGTAAAACTGGGCTGAGAAGTGGCAGATGGAGTTCAACCCAGGTAAGTGTGAAGTGGTTCATTTTGGTAGGTCAAGTATGATGGCAGAATGTAATATTAATGGTAAGACTCTTGGCAGTGTGGAGAAGCAGAGGAATCTTGGGGTCCGAGTCCATAGGATGCTCAAAGCAGCTGCGCAGGTTGACTCTGTGGTTAAGAAGGCATACGATGTACTGGCCTTCATCAGTTGTGGAATTGAATTGAGAAGCCAAGAGGTAATGTTGCAGCTATGTAGGACCCTGGTCAGACCACACTTGGAAGTACTGTGCTCAGTTCTGATCACCTCACTACAGGAAGGATGTGGAAACCATAGAAAGGGTGCAGAGGAGTTTTACAAGGATGTTGCCTGGATTGGGGAGCATGCCTTATGAAAACAGGTTGAGTGAACTCAGTCTTTTCTCCTTGGAGTGACGGAGGATGAGAGGTGACCTGATAGAGGTGTATAAGATGATAAGAGGCATTGATCGTGTGGATAGTCAGAGGCTTTTTCCCAGGGCTGAAATGGCTGCCACAAGAGGGCACACGTTTAAGGTGCTTGGGAGTAGGTACAGAGGAGATGTTGGGGTAAGTTTTTTTACGCAGAGAGTGGTGAGTACATGGAATGGGCTGCCGGCAACAGTGGTGGAGGCGGATTAGACAGGGTCTTTTTAGAGACTTTTGGATAGGTATGTGGAGCTTAGAAAAATAGAGGACTATGGGTAACCCTAGTAATTTCTAAGGTAGGGACATGTTCGGCACAACTTTGTGGGCCAAAGGGCCTGTACTATGCTGTAGGTTTTCTATGTTTTTATGTTTAATAAGACATCGGTGAGGGCTAATTTGTGTACAGCTTTGGTCACCTACCTACAGGAAAGATGTAAATAAGGTTGAAAGAGTACAGAGAAAATTTACAATGATGTTGAGTTATTGGCAAAAATTGCATAGATTATAATGTTATTCCTTAAAATGTAGAAGATTGAGATACACAAAATTATGAGGGGGTATAGATATGGTAAGTGCAAGTAGTCTTGTTCCACTAAGGTTGGGTGGGACTACAACTAGAGGTTAAGGTGAAAGGTAAAAATTCTAAGGGGGCACATGAGTGGAAACTTCTTGACTCTGTCGTGGGAGTGTGGAGTGACTTACTAGTGCAGCGATGCATGTCAGCTCAATTTCAACGTTTAAGAAAAGTTTGGATAGGTACGTGGACGGTAAGGGTATGGTCCAGATGTAGGTTAATGGGAGCAAGCAGTTTAAATAGTTCAGCACAGATTAGATGGGTGAAAGGGCCCGTTTCTGTGTTGTACTTTTCTAAACCTCTATGCTAAAAGCTAAAGCATTTTCAGGTCAAAGAAAATGTACTGTTAGCTATCTTAAAGAATGTTAGGTGGATAAGTCCACAGGTCCTGATGGGATATAACACCAGTTACTGAGAGAAGCAAGAGACTATAGACTGCTGGGGCCTTGGCCAATATCTCCATGTACTCTCCAGCCACAAGCAAGGTGTCAGAAGACTGGCGAGTAGCTAATGATTTTCCAGTATTCAAGAAAGGAAATGGAATCTGTATACGTGTGAGTCTCATGTCAGTAGAGAGGAATACTCGAATGGATTCTTAGGGACAGGATTTTGGAGAAACTATGAAAAATCCTTAACAAGTAAGATTAAAGTGAATCCCAGGGAATACCATACATACATCAAAAGCAAGAGGATAAGAGGAGTGCATACTCAATGATAAAGGAGGGAATGTGCTTGGATGTAGAGGATGCGGAGGATTCTTTGCATCAGTATTTACCCAGGAGAAAGACATGGCAGATAGGAAGATCTGTGTGAAGCCTGCAAATATGCTGGGGCATTTCAAGGTAAGGAAGGAGGTAGTATTGAACTGAATTAGCCCCCAGAGCCTGATGGGTGAAAGTGGAATATGCTAGGAATATACTGCCAGTGACAGTGGAAACAAATATAATAGAGAAGCTTCAGAGGCTTTTATACAGGTATATGGAAGTGTAGAGAGTGGAAGAATACAAAACTTGTGCAGGCATAAGGATTAGTTTAGTTACTAGTTTAATTAGTTCAGCACAACATCAAGGACCAAATGGCTTGTTTGCTGTTCTGTACTGTTCTAGGCTCATATGGCATGTGCACTTTCACTGGTCGGGGCACTGAGTACATCAGATAGTCATGTTGCAACAATACATAATTTCGCTTAGACTGCACTTCTTGATGTTTCATTATAGCAAGGATTTGCAGGCTCTGGGGAGGATGTAGAAGAGATTCACCAGAATACTGCATGGACACACTTGGACCATTTTCTCTGAAGCATTGAAGGATGAGAGGGGATCTGAAATAAGTTTATCAAATTATGGAAGGCTTAAGTCAAGGAGATATAAAGTTTTGTTCCCTTGGGTATATATATCAAATATTAGAGGACACATCTTTAAAGTGAGAGGGGCTAAATTTGAAGGAAACGTGAAAGGCAAGTTCTCTTGCACGAAGTGGTAGGAGACTGGACTGTGCAACCAAGGATGCAAGCGGAAGCAGAGACACACAATAGGAAAGTTCGGAAGAGTTTACACAGGCACAGGAAAATGCAGGAATGAAGGGATATGAATCATGTGCAGAAAAATGGGACTAGCTTAATTGGCATCAAGGATGGTATAGTCATCATGGCCAGGGTGCCTGCTCCTACTGTTGAGTTCTATGGACTGGAACCGAGGTGAGTTGGAACCTTTTGAGTCAAATGCCAAATCACTAGGACATCTGCTTAGTCAGACAGCACAGTATCACTTTACTGTAGATAAAAGAACTTGAAAATATAAGTAGAAAATACCAGAATCTCTCATTCAAAGTCCACTCATACTTCTAAACAGCAGATGACATGTCCAACATTCTTTCATGATTAACTAATTTCAGGTAATACACCAGTGACAGTGAGAATCGAATGATTTGGCAGATGAATGAGTAGCTGAAGATGCAGAGGCCAAGGTTTTAGCTTCTGGATCACTTCTGGTGAAGGTATGACTTGTACAAAAAGGATGAGTTGCATCTGAATTCAAGCTGTTGGGGAGGGTTTTAAAATAATTTGGTAGTGGGATAAGAACCAGAGGGACAGGGCAGAGGATGGGGCAGTTGGTATACCGTGCATATACTGAGGTTGTGAGGAAGGATAAGCAGTTGTTAGGGCAAAACTGCAGTCAGTGAGACGGTTTGAAATGTCTCTACATTAAAGCAAGTTATATCAGAAACAAGGATGATCAGTACTCGAAACTACGATGTTGTGGCCACTATAGAGAGTTGGCTGTCACAGGGTAAGAATGTGCTATATGTGTCTTATGCTGTGTGTGACTATTGGTCTGTGTCTGCACTTTGGCCTCAAAGGATTGCTATTTCGCCTAGCTGTATACATGGACATTCATGTATGGTTGAATGGCAATTAAACTTGAACTTGAATGGCTTCTGAATATTCCAGGATTTAGGTGCTTCAAAAAAGGCCAGGGAGAGAGGTAACAGCTGGAGGAGTGCATGACTAATTATGGATAGTATCGTAACTACAGAAAGGAAGGACATTGTGGAGGGATTGTCTACTGAGTCAGTGTGGCAGAAGTCAGGAAAAAAAAGAACCATGAGATAATGTTGCAGCTCCATAGGACCATGAAACATAGGAGCAGAATTAGGCTGTTGAGCCCATCAAGTCTGCTCTGCCATTTCATCATGGCATATGTGTTATTCCTCACCACCACATTCTCCTGACTTCTCCCCGTAACCTTTGACACCCTGGCTAATCAGAATGTATCACCCTCTGATTAAAATATACTTTGTCTTGGCTTCCATAGCCATCTGTGGAAATGAATTCTACAGATTCACTACCTTCTGGCTAAAGAAATTCTTCATTTCTGTTTTAAATGGACATCGTTCTATTCTGATACTGTGCCTCCTGATCCTAGATTTCCCCCACATGGGGAACATCCTCTCCATATCTGCTCTAACTAGGCCTTTCAATGTTCAATAAGTTTAATGAGATTATCCACCACCAATTCTTCTAAACCCTATTTTCGTATTGTTCACAAACTTGGCCACAAAGCCATTAGTTCTGTCATCCTAAGCATTCACACATAAAATGAAAAAAAGCAGACTCAACAATGACCCCTGCAGGACACCACTAATCTCCAGTAGCCAACCAGAAAAGGCTTCCTTTATTCCCATTCTTCGTCTCCTGCCAGTCAGCCATTCTGCTATCTATGCTGGTATCTTTGCTGTAATATCATGGGCTTTTATCTGTTAAGCAGCCTCATGTGTAGTACCTTGTCAAAGGCCTTCTGAAAATCCAAGTAAAGAACAACCACTGATTCTCCTTAGTTTATCCTGCTAGTTACTTCCTCTATAAATTCCAACTGATTTGTCAGACAAGATGTCCAATTAAGTAAACAATGCTAACTTTGGCCTATTTTATCTTGTGCCTCCAACTACCCCAAAACCTCATCCCTAATAAAAAAAACTGACTGTAAAAGCTTTTATAGATATGTGAAAAGAAAAAGATTGGTTAAGACAACCAATCAGAAACAGGTGAATTGATCATGGGGAACAAGGACATGGCAGACTAATTGAATAACTACTTTGGTTCTGTCTTCACTAAGGAGGACATAAATAATCTTCCGGAAATAGTAGGGGACCAAGGGTTTAGTGAGATGGAGGAACTGAGTGAAATACATGTTAGTAGGGAAGTGGTGTTAGGTAAGTTGAAGGGTTTAAAGGCAGATAAGTCCCCAGGGCCAGATGGTCTGCATTCCAGAGTGCTTAAGGAAGTAGCCCAAGAAATAGTGGATGCATTAGTGAAAATTTTTCAAAACTCTTTAGATTCCGGATTAGTTCCTGAGGATTGCAGGATGGCTAATGTAACTCCACTTTTTAAAAAAAGGAGGGAGAGAGAAACCGGGGAAATATATACAGGTAAGCCTGACATCAGTGGTGGGGAAAATGCTAGAGTCAGTTATCAAAGATGTGATAACAGCACATTTGGAAAGCAGTGAAATCATCGGACAAAGTCAACATGGATTTGTGAAAAGAAAATCATGTCTGACGAATCTCATAGAAATTTTGAGGATGTAACTAGTAGAGTGGATGGGGAGAACCAGTGGATGTGGTATATTTGGATTTTCAAAAGGCTTTTGCAAGGTCCCACACAGGAGATTAGTGTGCAAATTTAAAGCACACAGTATTGGGGGTATGGTATTGATGTGGATAGAGAACTGGTTGGCAGACAGGAAGCAAAGAGTGGGAATCAACGGGACCTTTTCAGAATGGCAGGCAGTGATTAGTGGGGTACCGCAAGGCTCAGTGCTGGGACCCCAGTTGTTTACAACATATATTAATGACTTAGACGAAGGAATTAAATGCAGCATCTCCGAAGCTGGGCAGCAGTGTACCTGTGAAGAGGATGCTAAGAGGATGCAGGGTGACTTGGATAGGTTAGGTGAGTGGGAAATTTAATGTTGGATAAATGTGAGGTTATCCACTTTGGCAGCAAGAACAGGAAAACAGATTATTAATTGAATGGTGGCCGATTAGGAAAAGGGGAGGTACGAGACCTGGGTGTCATTGTTCACCAGTCATTGAAAATGGGCATGCAGGTACAGCAGGCCGTGAAAAAGGTGAATGGTATGCTGGCATTCATAGCAAGAGGATTCTAGTACAGGAGCAGGGAGGTTCTACTACAGTTGTACAAGGCCTTGGTGAGACCACACCTGGAGTGTTGTGTGCAGTTTTGGTCCCCTAATCTGAGGAAAGACATTCTTGCCATAGAGGGAGTACAAAGAAGGTTCACCAGATTGATTCCAGGGATAGCAGGACTTTCATATGATGAAAGACTGGATCCACTAGGCTTATGCTCTCTGGAATTTAGAAGATTGAGGGAGGATCTTATTGAAACGTATAAAATTCTAAAGTGATTGGACAGGCTAGATGCAGGAAGATTGTTCCCGATGTTGGGGAATTCCAGAACGAGGGGTCACAGTTTGAGGATAAAAGGGAAGCCTTTTAGGACCGAGATGAGGAAAAACTTCTTCACACAGAGAGTGGTGAATCTGTGGAATTCTCTGCCACAGGAAACAGTTGAAGCCAGTTCATTGGCTATATTTAAGAGGGAGTTAAGTATGGCTCTTGTGGCTAAAGGGATCAGCGGGTATGGAGAGAAGGCAGGTACAGAGTTCTGAGTTGGATGATCAGCCATGATCATACTGAATGGTGGTGCAGGCTCGAAAGGCCGAATGGCCTACTCCTGCACCTATTTTATATGTTTCTATAACATCTTCCCAACCACTGAGGTCAGAGAGCTAAGTTAAATTATTGGCCAGTTAGACCTTGGGTAGACCACACTTGGAAAATTGTGTTCAATTCTGGTCAACTCATTAAACAAGGATGTAGATTCATTAAGAGAAGATGCAGAGGATGTACATAGATTAGAAAACATATTTTATAAGGATAGATTGAGCAAGCTAGGGCTTTCTCTTAAGAGCGAAGAATGAGAGGTGACTTTATAAAGGTGTACAAACTGAAAAGAAGCATATATCAAGTGAATAGCCAGAGGCAATTCCAAGGTGGAAATGGGTAATACCAGGGAGCATAATTTTTGGCTGATTGGAGGAAAGCATGGGGGTGGGGGCGGTGCTGGGGACATCAGAGCTAATTTCTTTACACAGAGAGTGCTGAGTATATGGAACACTCCAAAAGCAATGGTGGGGGAGGCAGACACATTAGGGACATTTAAGAAACTCTTAGAAAGGTACATGGATGATAGAAAAATGGAGGGTTATGTAGGAGGGAAGGGTTAAGTTAATCTTAGAATAGGTTAAATGGTTGACACAACATCGTGGAACAAAGAACCTGCACTGTGCTGTAGTGTTCTATTTTCTGTGTACATCCATCCTTTACTTACAGAGCTACTCCACTTTTTATTTTCTGTTTGTTCTTTTGCAATTATAATTTGTTACATTAATGAGGGGTGAATTGACCAGGGTTGAGTAACAATAAGATGAATAGCTATGATCGAGAAAACTAGCTTATTTCAAAGGGATGATAAGGGACATGATATAAGGCACACAGAAAGGCTTAAAATTGCAAAGCAATTTAGAAATAATCAAGATTGCTTAATGTCATTTCCTGTACACAAGTGTAAAGGGGAACAAAATAATTGTTACTCTGGATCTGATGCAGTGCAATAATACAAAAGACTACTGAATAAAAGCAAAACACAATAAAGATAAATACATAAAATAGCTTACCTACATAGATTTGAGTGTATGCACATGTAGGGCTCTCAGCATACTAGGTGGACTGTTAACTGTTGATCCCTTATTACCAAAATGGCTTCTCTGAAGTGTTATATTAAAATGGCTTCTCGTCATGTTAACTGCTGAGCAAGGGGTTCTCTGTAACTGCAATGTTTGGGTTATACAGGGAGATAATGGAAATCGTATTCATTTGTTAGCCAGTGGAAGTCACGTTCTGTTATCTTGAATATGTGTGCTGAGTTGAGGAGCGTGGGCTTTTCGGGAGGCGAGCAGAGAGGACAGACATGTGAGGAACGGACAGCGGTTCCAGGGCAACAGATATCGGACCTCGGAGGTTCGGATGGTGGCCAGAGTCTCGCAAGGATGCTGTGAATGAAATCGGAGGTGCGAGCTCCAACGTATTAAGATATTATGTGCACAAGACTTATAAGTTACTTATGTGGCGCCTAGATTTCTGTAGTCGTTTATACTAACCCATCACCAAAAATTTGCTATATAGTATAATTCTTTACTCTCACTTGGTATATTGTTTTCATATTTGTGTTGTGGGGGTTCATTGGGCAACTCGCACCTTATCCGCACCAAAGTGATTGCACTGTTTGGCGGGGTCGATGGTTATTTACCCTAGGAAATGGGAGGTCAGTAGGGCAAAAACCCTTACACACATAAAGTAACACTAGGCTATACATAAGTTGACTGACAAGAAATAAAATAGTGCTGGAGTTAGAGAATGGAAGTAATGATTAATCTTACTGCTTAGATAAAGTAACAGTTTTGAGTCTCGTGGTCCTGGTGTGCATGTTTCATAGCTTCCTCCTTGATGGGAGAGAGACAAACAGTCCATGGGCAGGGCAAGTGGGATCCTTCCTGATGTTATTGGCCCTTTTTCAGCACCTTTCTGTATATATGTCCTTGATAGCAGGTAGGCAGGTGCCTGTGATGTGTTGAGGTAGTTTTAACTACCCTTTGCAGAGCCTTCCTGTCTGTTGCAATGCAGTTTCTGTACCAAGCTAAGAAGCAGCTACAGTCAGTTATAGAAAAGTACAGCACAGTAACATGCTGTTCTGTGCCAAACAATTTAAGCTGCCAACTTGCATTGACCTATACTGGGACCATAGCCCTCCATACCCCCATCATCCTTTGTACCCATCTTAAACGCTGAGATTGAGCTTGCATTGCATTGGCAGCTCGTTCCACACTCTGCATTGGAAGCTCGCTCCACATTCCCACAACCCTATGAGTGAAGAAGTTTCCACTCATAGAACAGTACAGGCCCTTCAGCCCACAATGTTGTGCCAACCCTTAAGCCCTGCCTCCCATATAAGCCTCCACCTTAAATTCCTCCATATACCTGTCTAGTAGTCTCTTAAATTTCACTAGTGTATCTGCCTCCACCACTGACTCAGGCTGTGTATTCCATGCACCAAACACTCTCTGAGTAAAAAACCTTACTCTAATATCCCCCTTGAACATCCCACCCCTTACCTTAAAGCCATGTCCTCTTGTATTGAGCAGTGGTGCCCTGGGGAAGAGGTGCTGGCTGTCCACTCTATCTATTCCTCTTAATATCTTGTATACCCCTATCATGTCTCCTCTCATCCTCCTTCTCTCCAAAGAGTAAAGCCCTAGCTCCCTTAATCTCTGATCATAATGCATATTCTCTAACCAGGCAGCATCCTGGTAAATCTCCTCTGTACCCTTTCCAATGCTTCCACATCCTTCCTATAGTGAGGTGACCAGAACTGGACACAGTAGTACCATAAGCTTTCTTAACTACCCTATCTACTTGTGAGGCAACTTTTAGGGATCTGTGGACATGTACGCCCAGATCCCTCCGCTCCTCCACACTACCAAGTATCCTACCATTTACTTTGTACTCTGCCTTGGAGTCTGTCCTTCCAAAGTGTACCACCTCACATTTCTCTGGGTTGAACTCCATCTGTCACTTCTCAGCCCACTTCTGCATCCTGTCAATGTCTCTCTGCAATCTTTGACAATCCTCTGCACTATCCACAACACCACCAACCTTTGTGTCGTCTGCAAACTTGCCAACCCACCCCTCTACTCCCACATCCAGGTCGTTAATAAAAATCACAAAAAGTAGAGGTCCCAGAACCAATCCTTGTGGGACACCACTAGTCACCTCCAATCCGAATGTACTCCCTCTACCACGACCCTTTACTTTCTGCAGGCAAGCTTATTCTGAATCCATCTGGCCAAACTTCCCTGGATCCCATGCCTTTTTATGTTCCACTTAAACTTTTCACCTTTCGCCTTAACCCAGGACCTCTAGTTGTAGTCCCACCCAACGTCAGAGGAAAAAGTCTGCTTGCATTTATCCTATCTATACCCCTCTTAGACCTGTTATCTTTACCTTTTATTCTGACAGGCACATACAAGCTTTGTATTCAGAAAACTTCACTTTTAAAGGCATTGCTTTGTGGCAAAGTCTGTGGATGATACAAAGATAGTTGGAGGGGTAGGTAGTGCTGAGGAAGCAATGCGATCGCAGCAGGACTTATACAAATTGGAAGAATGGGCAAAAAAAGTGGTAGATGGAACACAGTGTTGGGAAATGTATGATAATACATCTTAGTAAAAGGAACAATAGTGCAGACGATTACCTAATAGAGAGAAAATTCCAACATCAGAGGTGCAGAGGGACTTAGGAGTCATCATGAAAAGCTCCCAGAAGTTTAATTCACAGGTTGACTTGGTGGTAAAGATGTCAAATGCAATTTTGGCATTTATTTCAAGGTGAGTAGAATATAAAAGCAAGGAGAAAATGCTGAAGCTTCATAAGACACTTGGAAGATTGTTAATAGTTTTGGGTCCCATACCTCAAAAAGAATGTGCTGTCATTGGAGAGAGTCCAGAGGAGGTTTAGCCAGAGAGTAGTAAATCTATGAAATACTCTGCCTGGACTGCAGTGAAAGCCAGTTCTGTGGGTGTACTTAAAGTGGAAGTTGATAGTTTCCTAATCAGTCAGGGCATCAAAAGATATGGCAAGAAGGCAGGTGTGTGGGGTTGAGTGGCAACCAGGATCAGCCATGATGGAATGGCAGAGCAGACTTGGTGGGTCTTCATGGCTGAATTCTGCTGCTATGTCTTATGGTCTTACCACTGACTTTTCTTTGCTCGATCATCCCCACAACAGTCTCCAAAGAGGTTTTCTTGGTGTTGACAGGAATGGCCTCAGTGGTGCTTTGCATTGGCAGTTTAACCCCTTTCCCCTTCCTGACTGTTGCCCAGTTTCCTGTGTCCTGGTCCTTGAATGTAACTACCTCTCTATATGTCCTATCTATCACCCTCTTAGTCTCCTGAAGGATCCGGAGTTCATCTATTTCCAGATCCAACGCCTTAATGTGGAGCCTTAGAAGGTGCAACTGGATGCACTTCTCGAAGGTGCAGTCATCAGGGACATTGGAGGTCTTCCTACCTTCCCATATCCTGCAAGAGGAGCATTCCACTATCCTGCCAGGCGTCCCTACTATTCTGACTGAGGAAGTATAAGGAAGGAAAAACAGTAAATAAACTGTGTGAAAAAAAAAGTCTACCCACAGGCTACATCTGCTCATGCTTCGGATCTCTGATTGGCCTACTGCACATCTGTAGAATGACGTGAGTGTGTATATGTAAAGTTCACTTTCTCTCATTCAATCTTCTCCTCGCTGAAGCCTCAAAGAGATAAAACCTAAAAATCCCCACTGTAACACCGTCCACTCCAACAGTGGCTGTTCTACATGCACCTGCCTTATTTTAATTTGTCCTTGCCAATCAATGCCGGTCGTTGATTAGCTGTTGCTCAAAACATGAAACCGACGTGAATTGATGCCTTATGTACTCAATCGATGAACCTGAGTGAACTATGTCTTCTCGTGCTTCGGATCTCCGATTGACCTACTGCGCATCTGTAGAATGACACGAGTGTGGATGTGCAAAGTCTAGTTCTCTTCAGCCTCCTCAGAAAGTAGAGGCGTTGATGAGCTTTCTTGACTGTGTAGGATGTGTTCTGGGACCATAAGAGGTTGAATGATAAGTTCAAAATGATAAAAAAGTGATAAGAAAATAACCACAAGAGTAAATAGATTGTTTGGGTTCTAATGTTCAGAAAGGAAGATCAGTAATGGTCATTTAATATCAGAAGAATGGGAACAACAAAAACAGTCATGACATAAAAAAAGTCCATAAAATCCAAAGATAAAACTAATTTTTTAAGTACCTATGGAGCGATTTCGAAACTGCATAATTGTGATAGGAGAAACTAGCATTACCTCTGGACTTTAGTATATTTATTCAAACCATCTTAAGTTAATTCACTAATGTTGATGGTGCTCACCTGATTTTTTGGAAACTTGTGTGATACTGTTTTGTCTTTCTTCTTCAGGATTGCACCCAGCAAGTTCTTTCAGATCACTTTCTGCGGGGACAAATAGGAGTGTTACGAACATATTTATTTTCCCTTTTAACAGTGCACTTATTCCATGCAAACATGTCATAAATATATCCATTTTTAAGATAACTTCTCCCAAGCAATGCAAAACTCAGAGGAAGAAAAAAAAGTTTATATCTATATTAGTGTACAAAATTCAAGACAATTGTATTTCTGCCACCATGTACAATAAAGCACACTGATAGGCTATGTTTGAACAGTTTGCAAAAGTTCCAAGCTTGGAATGTATGAGAAGCTTTTCTCGATCAGTAAGTTGAGTAACTAATGAAAAAGTTATTTTGGATCATTTCTTGTATACTGAGAAATAGTTAATTAATGAGAATGTTGTCAATTGGACAATGAGGGAGAGTTTCCATTATACATGAGTTTAAAAGTGATATTCAACACAAATGAGGGTTAAAGTCTAAAACAAGAAAACTGAGGGAATAAGAGAGTTGATTGGGGTCTAATGGCAAAACACAAGGTATTCAGGCAATGATTAGCATTTAAAGAAATAATGTTTGAATTGAAAAAAGATATATTTTTAAGGCACAAAAATCCAAAATTAAATCAAAGGAAGAAGCTTATAACGTTTCTAGAAATGACAAGTCTGTGGATCGGGGGCATTTTAGAATCAATGGAGTAATTATAAATTGACAAAGAATTAAAATCAATCAATTTCAGCTAACTGGATTATAGCTGTTTGAGAATAAAGAGGCAATGTAAGAGGAGGTATAAAAAGATGACAGTGTCACAGTGTCAGAATGCAGTGTCTCACATGGAATGCTGGTGAAAAGTGCTTATCATTTGATAAATTTTATCCTTCGAGTCAAAGCTGGTAAATGTTACAGTTAAATCCATGAACTGACTATCTCCTTATCCAAAATAAAGTCCTTACTGGTGACGGATGTTGCATTGTTGGGTGTGTCTGCTCTCAGATACTGCGTGGTCTGTGTGGATGGCTGTGACAAGCCCTGCGTGCTTCCACTCTCACTCATACTGACAAAATAAACAAAAACAGCAGATTACAAGACAGAAGTAATTGAATTTACATTGGCACTGCAACTGCCTATTGTCATTTTGTATTTGTATATTCAGCTCTTTAAAAATAAAACACAGTCAAATATATCAAACAATTCTTCCCTCTTTCAAATAGAGAGCAGCATTTCTTCAAAAACATTAGAAACTAAGTGGTAATTCTAAAAATTGTGGCACAGAAGCAATTATTAGAGCAGTCACATGCTAATTTGCACTATGGAGAATGTACTTTTAAAATGATAAAAGGCTTTACTGACATTGTCAAGCAGCAAAAGGCAAACCTTGTTTTCACTTGTATTCATTTTGAGATTGCAGGCATTAGCAAAATTTAACATTCACAATAAGAACCAATAAGAACCGATGTTCATTGAAATATTAAACTCTTAATTATTACAGTTTGTAAAAGGAAAACCATATTCAGCACGTGCCTGAAATTCTTTACAAAAGCTAATATTGGAAAATGGACATAGCCAAAACTTGGCCAAAAGCATGCCTGAGTTTGACAACAGATTGGTGATGGAACTATTTTGATAACTATGGTCAATAATTAAGCAGTATACTTAACTAACTAGCTCAATAATTATGTAATATCTCATACATAGAACGTAGAAAATTATAGCGCAGTATGGGTCCTTCAACCCACGATGATTATACGACCTAGACAAGCCATCTAAACCTTCCCTCCTACACAGCTCATAATCCTCCATTTTTCTTACACCCATTTGCCTATCTTAGAGTTTTCTTATTGTATCAGCCTCAACACCACTCTAGGGACTAAGTTCCATACACAGGCCAGTCTCGGTATAAAAGAAAATACTTCTGACATCTCCCTTAAACTTTCTTCCTCTCACCTTAACTGGTATCCTCTGATATTGGTCAGAGCTGCCCTGGAAAAAAAGGTGCCAGCTGTATGCTGTATCAATGCCTTTCATAATCTTATACATTTCTATCAAACTGCCTTGCATCCACCACTGATCCAAACAGAAAAGCTCCAGGCCATACAACTTTCTTCAAGACATGATCTCCTATCCAGTCAATATTCTGGTATATCTCCTCAGGATCCTCGCAAAAGGTTGCAGATCATTCCTATAATGAGGTGATCAGAACTGAACACAATACTTTGTGTAGCTTAAGAGTTTCAACATCTCTTCACAGCTCGAACTCAACATCACCTAATGAAGGCACATCATATGCCTTCTTAACCACCGTATTAACTTGCACAGTAATATTAAGAGATCTCTGGATCTTGAGCCCAAGATCCTTCTGCTCCTCCACACTCAAAACTTTTCCATGATTCTTGTAGCCTTCAGTTAGATCTTCCTAAGTGTATCACATCACTTTTTAAGGGCTAAACTTCTCTGCAAAACTCTGCAACCTGTCAGGATCTCATTGCAATCAACTGCAACCTTCTACACTATCCAGAACGCTTCCATTTGCAACTTAATAACACACCTCGCCACTTCCTCATCCAAGTTATTTATAAAACTCAGAAAGCGCAGGAGTCCCAGAACTGATCCTTGCCTAATACCATCAGTCGCAGACCACCAGACAGAATTATACTCCGTCCACTTTCACCCTCTGCCTTCTATGGGAAAGCCAAAACTGAATCCAGGCAGCTAAATTTCTGTGGATCTCATGCCTTGCAACATTCTGGACACAATGGGAAACATTATCAAAGGCCTTCGTAAAACCCATATACAACATGTCCACTGCTCTACCTTCATGAATTTGCTTCATTATCTCCTCAAAAAACTCAATTATGGTCATGAGGCATAACCTGCCTCTCACAAAGCCATGCTGACTATGCCAAATAAGACTATGACCCTCCAAATGCTTGTAAATTATATTCCTAAATATCCTCTCCAATAGTCTGCTCACTGTTGACGCAAGGCTCACTAGTCTATAATTCTAAGGAATATGCTTCCTATTACCTTTCTTGAACAACAGAATAAACATTTGCATCTTCTAACCCTCCAGTTGCATTCATTTGGCCATTCATTCTTAAGTTTTTTAGAAGCTTCAGCATTGCCTTTCTT
The DNA here is from genome assembly GCF_030028105.1 of Mobula birostris. Classification (NCBI taxonomy): domain Eukaryota; kingdom Metazoa; phylum Chordata; class Chondrichthyes; order Myliobatiformes; family Myliobatidae; genus Mobula; species Mobula birostris. Next base: position 97,271,989 of record NC_092373.1, read on the forward strand.
AGCCTCAACATGCTTCTGTTCTACATTTAACTCACATCCATCCAAGTCCTGGTGGATACTAAAGGATTAAGGATTTCCCCAATCTCCTCCAGCTTCAGGCACGTGTTACCCCTTTATCCCTGAGCAGCTCTATTCTCCATCTACTCATTCTCCTGTTAAAGGCTTTCCCTTAATCCTACTCACCAAAGACTTCTCATGTTCCCTTCTCTCTCTCCTGAGTCCGTTCTTCAGCTCCTTTTTGACTACCTTACAATTCTCAAGAATCATGTCTGACTTTTGTTTCCTAAACCTTAAGTATGCTTCCTCCATTCTCCTGACTAAATATTACACCACTCTCATCAACCATGGTTCCTTCCCTCTACCATCTATTCCATTTCAATGGGACAAGCCTATCCAGAATCCCATGCAAGTGCCCCCTAAACAACCTCCAGATTTCTCATGTACATTTCCCAGAGAACACCTGTTCCCAATATACACTCCCAAGTTCCTAGCCAATTCCATCTTAATTGTGTAATGAACCGGAGGTGATTGGAGAGATTGAGGTGAAGGAACCCTTAGGAGGCAGTGATCATAACATGATTGAGTTCACTGTGAAATTAGAAAAAGAGAAGCCGAAATCTGATGTGTCGGTGTTTCAGTGGAGTAAAGGAAATTACAGTGGCATGAGAGAGGAACTGGCCAAAGTTGACTGGAAAGAGACACTGGCGGGAAAGACAGCAGAGCAGCAGTGGCTGGAGTTTGTGCGAGAAATGAGGAATGTGCAAGACAGGTATATTCCAAAAAAGAAGAAATTTTCGAATGGAAAAAGGTTGCAACCGTGGTTGACAAGAGAAGTCAAAGCCAAAGTTAAAGCAAAGGAGAGGGCATACAAGGAAGCAAAAATTAGTGGGAAGACAGAGGATTGGGAAGGTTTTAAAACCTTACAAAAGGAAACCAAGAAGGTCATTAAGAGAGAAAAGATTAACTATGAAAGGAAGCTAGTAAATAATATCAAAGAGGATACTAAAAGCTTTTTCAAGTATATAAAGTGTAAAAGACAGGTAAGAGTAGATATAGGACTGATAGAAAATGATATTAGAGAAATTGTAATGGGAGATGAGGAGATGGCAGAGGAACTGAACAAGTATTTTGCATCAGTCTTCACTGAGGAAGACAGCAGGATACCAAACACTCAAGGGTGGCAGGGAAGAGAAGTGTGCGCAGTCACAATTACGACAGAGAAAGTACTCAGGAAGCTGAATAGACTAAAGGTCGATAAATCTCTTGGACCAGATGGAATGCACCCTCGTGTTCTGAAGGAAGTAGCTGTGGAGATTGCAGAGGCATTAGCGATGATCTTTCAAAAGTCGATAGATTCGAGCATGGTTCCAGAAGACTGGAAGATTGCAAATGTCACTCCGCTATTTAAGAAGGAGGCAAGGAAGCAAAAAGGAAATTATAGACCTGTTAGCTTGACGTCGGTGGTTGGGAAGTTGTTGGGAGTCGATTGTCAAGGATGAGGTTACAGAGTACCTGGAGGCATATGCAGATAGGCAGAACTCAGCATGGATTCCTTAAAGGAAAATCCTGCCTGACAAACCTATTACAATTTTTTGAGGAAATTACCAGTAGGCTAGACAAGGGAGATGCAGTGGATGTTGTATATTTGGATTTTCAGAAGGCCTTTGACAAGGTGCCACACATGAGGCTACTTAACAAGATAAGAGCCCATGGAATTACAGGAAAGTTACATACGTGGATAGAGCGTTGGCTGATTGGCAGGAAACAGAGAGTGGGAATAAAAGGGATCCTATTCTGGTTGGCTCCCGGTTACCAGTGGTGTTCCACAGGGATCAGTGTTGGGGCCGCTTCTTTTTACATTGTACATCAACGATTTGGATTATGGAATAGATAGCTTTGTGGCTAAGTTTGCTGACGATACGAAGATAGGTGGAGGGGCCGGTAGTGCTGAGGAAACGGAGAGTCTGCAGAGAGACTTGGATAGATTGGAAGAATGGGCAAAGAAGTGGCAAATGAAGTACAATGTTGGAAAGTGTATGGTTATGCAATTTGGCAGAAAAAATAAACGGGCAGACTATTATTTAAATGGGGAGAGAATTCAAAGTTCTGAGATGCAAAGGGACTTGGGAGTCCTCGTACAGGATTCCCTTAAAGTTAACCTCCAGGTTGAGTCAGTAGTGAAGAAGGCGAATGCAATGTTGGCATTCATTTCTAGAGTAATAGAGTATAGGAGCAGGGATGTGATGTTGAGGCTCTATAAGGCGCTGGTGAGACCTCACTTGGAGTACTGTGGGCAGTTTTGGTCTCCCTATTTAAGAAAGGATGTGCTGACGTTGGAGAGGGTGCAGAGAAGATTCACTAGAATGATTCCGGGAATGAGAGGGTTAATGTATGAGGAACGTTTGTCCGCTCTTGGACTGTATTCCTTGGAGTTTAGAAGAATGAGGGGAGACCTCATAGAAACATTTCGAATGTTAAAAGGCATGGACAGAGTGGATGTGGCAAATTTGTTTCCCATGATTGGGGAGTCTTGTACGAGAGGGCATGACTTCAGGATTGAAGGGCACCCTTTCAGAACAGAAATGTGAAGAAATATTTTTAGTCAGAGGGTAGTGAATCTATGGAATTTGTTGCCACGGGCAGCAGTGGAGGCCAAGTTATTGGGTGTATTTAAGGCAGAGATTGATAGGTATCTGAGTAGCCAGGGCATCAAAGGTTATGGTGAGAAGGCGGGGCAGTGGGACTAAATAGGATAAAATGGATCAGCTCATGATAAAATAGTGGAGCAGACTCGATGGGCCGAATGGCCTACTTCTGCTCCTTTGTCTTATGGTCTTATGGTCTAATTAGCCCTCCTCCAGTTAAGTACTTTGCCACAACTTCAGCTCATGTCCTTGTGTGTGTTATTGGTCAGGTATTCTTGAAGAGAGATGTACACCCAGTTTTATACAGCTGCAACTTACATTGCAGCTCTTGAACTCAAACCTCTGAGTAATGAAGGTTAACACACCATACGCAATCTTAACAACCCTATCAACGTGCACAACAACTTCAAGGGATCAATAGATGTAAATTCCTCAGTCCCACTATTCCACTATACTGCTAAGAATCCTGTCATTAACCCTGCATTCTGACTTCAAATTTGACCTTCCAAAGAGAATCACTTCACACTGTTCTGGGTTGACCCCCATCTGCGAATTCTCAGCTCAGCTGTCAAAGTCCCACTGTAATCTATGACAACCTTTATCATCCTCAACACCACCAATTTGCATGATCAGCAAAATTACTAACCTACTACTCCATTTCCTCATCCAAATCATTGAGAAAAATCACAAAGAGCATGGGTCTCAGAAGAGATCCCTGCAGAACACAGTTGCTTATCAACCTCCAGGTAGAATACATTCCATCGACAACCACCCTCTGCCTTCTGAATCTACACAGCCATGATTTCCGGGATCCCATGCCTCCTGAATTTTACAGGGAACCTTATCATATTCTTTATTCACATCCACTTCAATAATGTGCTTTGTCACATCATCAAATAATTCAGTCAAGACCGTAAATGTGACCTTTCCCTCACAAAGTCATGCCAAATATCCTTATGCTTCTCCAAACGCTCACATTTACTGTCTCTAACAAATTTTTCCCAATAATCTGCCCACCACTGAAGTAGAACTCACTGGTCTAATATTCCCTGGGTTATCCCTACATTTTCCACCCTCCAAACATTTGGTAGTAATCCTATGGCAACTGAAGGCGCAAAGATAATCGCCAAAGGCAAAACAACATCTTCTGTCGCTTCGCATAGTAACACAGGGTGTATCCTATCCTGTTCCAGGAAATTATCCCAATGTTTTTCAAAAGTTCCAGCATCCTCTTTATTTTTTTTCGTAATTTATTTTTTTTATTGAATTTCATCATCAAACAAATATTTCCATAAGATGCATTTCAGATACTGCACATATATATCATACATTCATATTTGTCACTAATCTCCACATAATATTTATCTGAGGTATACACTTATAGAAAGGAGAGGAAAGAAATAACAATCGAAAGAAGAAAACTATGTACAGAGTAGGGAGTGATTTTTTTTTACAACATATTATAGACTCCTGAGAATAAAATTGGGCCTATGAGGTGTTAAGTAGTTAAACCATTTTTTCCAGTATGAATAAAATTGTTCCAACTTATGATTAACAGATGCTGTTATCTTCTCCATTTGGTAAGTGTCCATTGCAATTTCCATCCATACATTTAAAAGTTAGGCTCTCCTGTGATAACCATTTCCTGGTAAGGGTTTTTTTTTACCAGCCACCAACAGTACATTCGTTAAATGTTTCTATCTCTGTTCAACCATTCTTGAGGTATATACCCAAAATATATGGTCTTACTCTCTAAGGGTAATTCACATTTAAAGATGTCTTGTAGGGCATTATGTATCCCACTCCAATAGTCTTTGATAACAGGGCATTCCTAGAAAATGGTTTGCATTTTGATTTCCACAATTTCTCCAGCAAGCAGGGTGGTTACTATCATAATGGGATTTCTGAGAGGGTATAACAAAATATGTTATCAAGTTTTTCCACCCGACCTCCCTCCATTTCTGTGAACTGGTACACTTCCATTGATACCTCCATATCATTGTCCAGTCTTCCTCAGATATTATTATCCCTCCTTCTTTCTCCCATTTTGTTTTAATGTATGAAGTCGAATGTGTTTTAAGATTTGACAAACCCTTATACACGCTTGAAATTATTCTACTACCGTTGTCTAAATTATATGCTTTTCTAATAGCTCTATCAGACATGCACTTGCCTTGGTTACATTTTTAACATTTTTAACCGTCCTATTAACATACTGTCGCATCTGTAAATACTGGTAAAAGTCTTGTTTTTCTAATAAGTGTTTCTCTATGAACATTTCAAAACTGAAGTGTTCCTTCTTTCATTATATTGCAAATTGCTGTTATTCCTTTAGCTGTCCAGTCCTTAAATCTAGCATCCAGTTTATTTGGCGTAAAATCCAAGTCACATGCACACCATTTAAGAATTGCAATGTCTCTCTCTAGTTTATATTCTTTTATAATAGTTTTCCATATTTTAAGAGTCCATTTCACCCACGAGTTGTCAATATTATTTATGTAACTTTGTAGGTTATCAGCCAAAATTGCCTGTATGGGGATGAAAAGTGTCCTCTCCGCAACGTTTTTCCATTGAGTGTCATATGATGGGTTGCACCAGTATATCACGGCTCTCAACTGTGCTGCAAAATAATAATCTCTAAGAGAAGGTTGGCCCCATCCCCCCTTTTCCTTGGCTAATTGCAAAGTTTTGAGACTTTTACCTTGCCATATAAATCTTGATAGCATCTAGTTCCATTCATTGAATTGATTTTGGTTAATCTGTATTGGTAGGGTCTGAAAGAGATATAGTAGTCTGGGCAGTATATTCATTTTAATAGATTCAATCCTTGAACTGCGACCAAGAAAAGGAATTAGGTTCCATCTTGTTATATCTTCCTTAATTTTTTATATAGGCTATTAATTGCATTCTGATAATTTTGCCAAATCTTTTGGCATAATGATGCCCAAATATTTGATGGACTCTGCTTGCCATGCCCAAGAATATCTACTTTCAATTTCTCTTGGTGGGTTATAGTTATATGAAAGTAGTTGGGTTTTATCTGTGTTGATCTTGTATCCTGATAATTGGCCATATTGTTCAAAGGATTGCATCAATTTAGGTAAAGAGTAATCTCCGGATTACTGCCTGTGCCACGCGACACTGACAGTAGGAATGCAATGAGGTGGAGGATAAATGCGTGGCTGAGGGATTGGAGCAGGTCTGACCTATAAGGTTACACTTAAATCCTAGGGGGACCAATATCCTGGCGGGTGATTTGCAAGGGCTACTGAGATGACTTTAAACTAGAATAGTTGGGGGGTGGAAATCAAATTAAAGAGACTAGGAGAGAGGAGGTTAGTTCACAACAGGGGGATGGGAACCAGTACAGAGAGTCAGAGGGGTGTAAAATGAGGGTAGAAGCAAAAAGTAGTAAGGTGAAAAGTATAAGTGGCAGGCTGTCAAATCCAGGGCAAAAATCAAAAAGGGCCACTTTTCAACATAATTGTATAAGGGCTAAGAGTGTTGTAAAAGCGAGCCTGAAGGCTTTGTGTGTCAATGCAAGGAGCATTCGTAACAAGGTGGATGAATTAAAAGTGCAAATTGTTATTAATGAATATGATATAGTTGGGATCACAGAGACATGGCTCCAGGGTGACCAAGGATGGGAGCTCAACATTCAGGGATATTCAATATTCAGGAGGGATAGACATGAAAGAAAAGCAGGTGGGGTAGCATTGCTGAGAGAGCAATTGCTTAGAGAGGAGATTAATGCAATAGAAAGGAAGGACATTAGCCGGGAGGATGTGGAATCGATATGGGTAGAGCTGCATAACACTAAGGGTGTACAGGCCACCTAACAGCAGTAGTAAGGTTGGGGAGGGTATTAAACAGTAAACTAGAAATGTGTGCAATAATGGAACAGCAGTTATAATGGGTGACTTCAATCTCCATATAGATTGGGTGAACCAAATTGGTAAGGGTGCTGAGGAAGAGGGTTTCTTGGAATGTATGTGGGATGGTTTTCTGAACCAACATGTCGAGGAACCAACTAGAGAGCAGGATATTCTAGACTGGGTATTGAGCAATGAGGAAGGGTTAATTAGCAATCTTGTCGTGAGAGGCCCCTTGGGTAAGAGTGACCATAATATGGTGAAATTCTTCATTAAGATGGAGAGTGACATAGTTAATTCAGAAACAAAGCTTCTGAACTTAAAGGAGGGTAACTTTGAAGGTATGAGACGTGAATTAGCTAAGATAGACTGGCAAATGACACTTAAAGGGTTGACGATGGATATGCAATGGCAAGCATTTAAAGATCGCATGGATGAACTATAACAATTGTTCATCCCAGTTTAGCAAAAGAATAAATTAAGGAAGGTAGTGCACCCATGGCTGACAAGAGAAATTAGGGATAGTATCAATTCCAAAGAAGAAGCATACAAATTAGCCAGAAAAAGTGGCTCACCTGAGGACTGGGAGACATTCAGAGTCCAGCAGAGGAGGACAAAGGGCTAAATTAGGAAGGGGAAAAAAGATTATGAGAAAAAACTGGCAGGGAACATAAAAACTGACTGTAAAAGCTTTTATAGATATATGAAAAGAAAAAGATTGGTGAAGACAAATGTAGGTCCCCTACAGACAGAAACAGGTGAATTGATTATGGGGAGCAAGGACATGGCAGATGAATTGAATAACTACTTTGGTTCTGTCTTCACTAAGGAGGACATAAATAATCTTCCGGAAATAGTCGGGACAGAGGGTCCACTGAGATGGAGGAACTGAGGGAAATACATGTTAGTAGGGAAGTGGTGTTAGGTAAATTGATGGGATTAAAGGCAAATACATCCCCAGGGCCAGATGGTCTGCATTCCAGAATGCTTCAGGAAGTAGCCCAAGAAAAAGTGGATGCATTAGTGATAATTTTTCAAAACTCTTTAAATTCTGGACTAGTTCCCGAGGATTGCAGGGTGGCTAATGTAACCCCACTTTTTAAAAAAGGAGGGAGAGAGAAACCGGGGAATTATAGACCAGTTAGCCTAACATCGGTGGTGGGGAAAATGCTAGAGTCAGTTATCAAAGATGTGATAACAGCACATTTGGAAAGCGGTGAAATCATCGGACAAAGTCAGCATAGATTTGTGAAAGGAAAATCATGTCTGACGAATCTCATAGAATTTTTTGAGGATGTAACCAATAGAGTGGATAGGGAAGAACCAGTGGATGTGGTATATTTGGATTTTCAAAAGGGTTTTGACAAGATCCCACACAGGAGATTAGTGTGCAAACTTAAAGCACACGGTATTGGGGGTAGGGTATTGATGTGGATAGAGAATTGGTTGGCAGACAGGAAGCAAAGAGTGGGAATAAACGGGACCTTTTCAGAATGGCAGGCAGTGACTAGTGGGGTACCGCAAGGCTCAGTGCTGGGACCCCAGTTGTTCACAATATATATTAATGACTTAGATGAGGGAATTAAATGCAGCATCTCCAGGTTTGCAGATGACACGAAGCTGGGCGGCAGTGTTAGCTGTGAGGAGGATGCTAAGAGGATGCAGGGTGACTTGGACAGGTTGGGTGAGTGGGCAAATTCATGGCAGATGCAATTTAATGTGGATAAATATGAGGTTATCTACTTTGGTGGCAAAAACAGGAAAACAGATTATTATCTGAATGGTGGCCGATTAGGAAGAGAGGTGCAACGAGACCTCGGTGTCATTATGCAGGTACAGCAAGCAGTGAAAAAGGCGAATGGTATGCTGGCATTCATAGCAAGAGGATTCGAGTACAGAAGCAGGAAGGTACTACTGCAGTTGTACAAGGCCTTGGTGAGACCACACCTGGAGTATTGTGTGCACTTCTGGTCCCCCAATCTGAGGAAAGACATCCTTGCCATAGAGGGAGCACAAAAAACGTTCATCCTGGGATGGCAGGATTTGCATATGATGAAAGACTGGATCGGCTAGGCTTATACTCTCTGGAATTTAGAAGATTGAGGGGGGATCTTATTGAAACGTATAAAATCCTAAAGGGATTGGACAGGCTGGATGCAGGAAGATTGTTCCCGATGTTGGGGAAGTCCAGAACGAGGGGTCACAGTTTGAGGATAAAGGGAAAGCCTTTTAGGACCGAGATTAGGAAAATTTCTTCACACAGACAGTGGTGAATCTGTGGAATTCTCTGCCACAAGAAACAGTTGAGGCCAGTTCATTGGCTATATTGAAGAGGGAGTTAGATATGGCCCTTGTGGCTAAAGGGATCAGGGGGTATGGAGGGAAGGCTGGTACAGGGTTCTGAGTTGGATAATCAGCCATGATCATACTGAATGGCGGTGCAGGCTCGAAGGGCCAAATGGCCTACTCTTGCACCTATTTTCTATGTTTCTATGAGTATACGTAAAGGTTGCCCTAGATAGATCAAAATGTCATCTGCGTAACAGGCTAATTTATGCTCTGTCCCTTTAATTCCCCTGATATCTTCACTTTGTCTGATATATTGAGCTAATGGTTCCAGATATAATGTGAAGAGTAGCGATGACCAGGCACAACCCTGTCTCGTGCCCCTTTCTAGGGTAAAACTATTAGATAAATATCCATTGTTTTTAATCCTGGCAGTAGGATTGTCGTATAGTGCCTGTGTAGTTTTAATAATTCTGTCATGTAGACCAAATCTATGTAAAACTCTGTAAAGAAAATTCCAATTAACCACACCAAATGCCTTTTCAGTGTCCATGCTTATCACTATCGCTTCAATTTCATTTTTTAAAATATGATCCATAATGTGAAATGTCCTTCGTATATTGTCTTGTGTTTGGCGTTGTTGTATAAAACCTGTCTGATCATTATGTATCAGTGTGGGTAGAAACTCTTCTAATCGTTTGGCCATGATGGAGGTAAATATTCTATAATCCACATTAAGAACAGATATTGGTCAAAACGACCCACATTCCATTTTATCCTTGCCTTCTTTTGGTATAGATGAGATTATCGCATTCTTCCAGCTGGGTGGCATTTGCTCCTCTTTTAGGGCCCAGTTGAGTGTGGAGAGTAAAACAGGAATTAACTCACTTCTAAACTCTTTATACCACTCTGCCGTATATCCATCTGATTCTGGTGACTTGCTTAATTTAAGCCTACTAATTGCAGTTTTTAGTTCAGTTTCTGTTATGTCAGCTGTCATCGTTCTATTTTGTTCTTTGCTAAAAGTGGGTAACCAAAGAATTCAGGAAGGTGTCAATTTGGGTTATGCTTCCCCCTGGAACTTTGGAATATAGAGTTTTGTAAAACATTTCAAAAGTTTCTTGAATTTCACTTAGCTTATTTTTCCTTTATCACTTTTGTTCTTGGATCCCTAATTCTATGAATTATATTTTCTGCTATCTTTTTTTCAGTTTCCACGCCAGTATTTTCATAGATTTAGATCCACTTTCATAGTGTCTTTGTTTCAGAAACATTAATTTTTTTGTAATTTCTTCTGTAGTCAACCTATTAATTTCATTTCTAATTTTTTAGTTTCCTCTAGTGTATCCTGTGCCAAACTCAATTTGTGTTTTTTTCTAGTTCCTTCAGCTTATTTTGAAATTCCTCTGTTTTATTCCTTATTTTTTTCTTATATGAATATTGCTATAATTTTCCCTCTTAAGACAGCCTTCAGAGTATCCCATAGAATGGGAGGTGAAACCTCTCCATTATCTTTGAATTCTAAGTAAAGACCAATTTCTTTTTTAATTTGTTCCTTAAAATAGGGATCATTGAGTAGACTTGAATTTAGTTTCCAAATAGCATTCTTTGGTTGTAGGTCAAAATTAACAGATAAATATATCGGTGCATGGTCACTTAAATCTATTGTCCCAATTCCACAGGTGATTATTTTGTCTCCATCTTTTCCAAATGTCATGAAATAGTCTGTTCTTATATATACAGAATGGGGGGCAGAATAATGAGTGTAATCCCTTCTGTCGGGGAAAAGGTTCCTCCATACATCAATTTGACCAACATCCTCAAAAAGAGTGTTAATTTTCCTATGTAAGGACTTCGTTTCATAAGTTTTTCTATTGGAAGAGTCTAACTTTGGTTGTAATTGTAAATTTAAATTGTAAATTTAAGTCTCCCCCACACAGACCTTCTGCTTCTGTTACCATAATATTAGTAATTTTCTGGAAGAAACTAATATCACTTCCTGGGGGTGCGTATATATTCACTAAAGTAACTGGATTTCCGTCTATATTCCCCCTTACCAGAATATATCTGCCCTCCTTATCTCCCATTTTGAATACTTTTTCAAAATTTTGTTTGTTTGAGATGAGAATAGCATCTCCTCTTCTACGTCCTGATTTATATGAGGAGAAAAACAAATTAGTGAAGCCCTTTCTCTTTAATTTTCCATGCTCATTATCAATTAAGTGAGTTTCCTGTAAATATACCACATGGGCTTGTTCTTTTGTCACTTTTGATAGAATTTTACTGCACTTGACTGTATTCAACAGTCCACTGACATTAAAAGAAATGAACTTTATTTTGTCCTTAGCCATGTATATGTATTTGTTAGTAAATCATTGAAATTTGCAGAATATAACTTAATCAATCTACTCCCTGAACAAGTAAGAGCCAAGAAACACTAATAATAAAAAAAAAGTAACGAAGGTATGATTCTAAGGCTGGGGTCTCTAGGTGACCCTGGGTTCAGCTACAAGAAAAGTCCAGCCATGGGGGATAGCCCCTCCTACCTGCGAGTTGAGGGTCCCCATTACAGTACCTATAAAAGTAAGGTAAAAAAACTATATCCATTACACAGAAATGATTTCCCTGTGTATTCCTCCCATGTATATATTCTCATTTAGGTGGGGAAAAAGGAATGAATAAATGAATTTTAAAAAATTGAGCAATATAAAATCCACATTATAATATGTATTTCTCAAGATAGGTATATCACCGTCTATTTTTGCTTCCGTTTAGTTTATCAGCACTTTTAAAGTTAGCCAAACCTTATGGCTTTTCTGGAGGAGGTAAGGGCTGCCCTTGGAGAACTCAGAGTCTCTTCCTAATATCCTTCTCTCTTTCTGCTCCCGTCCCGCTTTCTCGGTTCTCTCACTATTTCACAAGCAGATCAGGATAACTGCTCAGCCACACTTTCCCTTGGTTTGACCAGGCTAATGGGCAGTCCTCTGTTCTTCATGTCTGTAGTCGCCTCTTCCACTGTCTGATATAGTCATATCCCTTCCTGGTAAAATACTCTCAGTTTAGCAGGGAATGGGGTTTGGAATTTAATCTTTTCTTGTTTTAACATTCGTTTAGCTTCGGAATATTCCTCCTGTTTCTGTAGGACCGCCAGGGGGTAATCATGATCGAAGTATATTAACTTCCCGTTCCAAAACACCCTCTTTTTACCCCAGGCCCTTCGTAGCATCTCCACCTTGCTCTTGAATCGAAGGAATCTAAGTACTATTGGGCGCGGTTTACTTTCTCTGCCTCCAGGAGGCTGTGGGGACGAGCCAACGATGCGTCCTCTCAATTTCAATCTCCATAGTCAGGGGAACCTCCAGCGCGTCCCGCAGCAGCTTGTCTACAAAGTCTGTCATCGACAATCCCTCCGCTTCTTCAGGAACATTATAAATCCTGATATTTTTCATTCGCGATCTTCCCTCCTGGTCAAGCAATTTGCTTTCCTGTTGATTTAATATTTTTATCGTCTTACTTAGTATCTGTTCCACGTTTTGCACGCAATCTTCCACCTTGTCAACTCGAGTCTTTGCCACCGCTATTTTCTGATTGACGTTGGGAAGCTCTTATTTTATATCATTGAGTTGCTGTTTTATATCTCTTTGGACTTCCCTTATCTCTTCCAGAATCTTTATCGTATTTGCCGCTTCGCCTGCACGAGGCCCCACGTCAGCCTCGCCGCCACACACACGTGTAGGAGAGCTGCGTGCTGCACCTCTCTCATCCATAGGCTCCGCAGTGATGCTTTTTTTTAATCTCCATTCTTTCTCCCCATTCTTGTGCCCCTTATCAATTCAGATATTTTCGAAAGATCTTATATTTGATGGATTAACAGGGCAAAATATGTGTTTTTCCAGAGGAGTTATTGATTTAAGCTGCTGTTCTGAACGATGATGTCACCGGACCAGCATCCTCTTTCTTAACATCGACATGTTCAAGCATACTAGCCTGATTTCCATTGTTCTCACACACATCAAGGTGCCACTCAAGGGTGAATACTGAAGGGGTTTTTGTTAATGGCCTCCCCTATCTTATCCCAATTCCAAACTTGTTTGCTCTTCTATTCCCATTTGTTCCTATACTAACTTGAGTCATCCTCCTGTTTTTCATATACTTGTAAAATGCCTTGAGGTTTTCCTGAATCCCAACACTGATAGCATAAGGAGAATATCAATGCAGGATATGGTGAGCAGATCCAGGAAGGATCTTGAAATATAGCCATATGGGTAGAACTTGGACATAAGAAAGAGGTGATCATTTTCCTGGGGTTATACTACAGGTTGCCCAGCAGTTAATAGCAGATGGTGCAGCATTTATGTAGACAAATTAGAGTAATATGATTATTATAGCGAGTGACATTATTAATCACATCAAATCAAAAAACTTTATTGGCTTTCTAACCGTACATCAGCTCTGCAGGGCAGAATGAGACAGCGTTTCTCAGGAGCAGTGCAATCATAACATAACAAATGCAACACTAAATAATAAACATAACAATAAATAGTAAAACACAACTGCTACATGTCAGTTAAAATCAAATTATAAGTGTCCAAAGCAGAGGCAGGTAGAGCTGCTGTTTAGCAGTCTGACTGCCTGTGGGAGGAAGCTGTTTAGTAGCCTTGTGGTTTTAGTTTTGATGCTCCTGTAATGTTTGCCTGATGGCAGAAGAACAAACAGTTCATGGAGAGGGTGTGAGGGGTCTTTAATGATGTACCGTGTCTTCTGGAAGCATTGACTCTGAAAGAGGTCTTGGACAGAAGGTAGGGAGACCCCAATAAACTTCTCTGCTCCCCTAACCACCCTCTGCAAGGCTTTTTTGTCGACAGCACTGCAGCTGGAGTACCAGGTTGTGATGCAAAAGGTCAGCACACTCTCAGCCACGCCTCTGTAGAATGTAGTTAAGATGTTAGTGGGGAGAGATGCTTGCTTAAGCTTCCTCAGAAAGTGCAATCTCTGCTGGGCCCGTTTCACAATCCCAGTGGTGTTCTTGGACCAGGTAAGATTGTCCGAGATCTGCACCCCAAGGAACTTGATGTTATCCACTCTCTCCACTGTGGAGCCGCTGATGCTGAGGGGTGTGTGCTCAGGCTGAGACCGTCTGAAATCGACGATCATCTCCTTGGTTTTGGTGACATTAAGCATCAAGCTGTTATCCCTGCACCAGCTCTCTAGGTGTTTGACCTCCTCCCTGTGCATTGTTTCATCATTTCTGCTGATGAGCCCCACCACTGTGGTATCATCTGCAAATTTAATGATCAGGGTCTCCTTGAACCTGGCTGCACAGTCATGTGTTAGCAGTGTAAACAACAATGGGCTAAGCACACAGCCTTGTGGGGATCCAGTGCTCAGTGTGATGGAGTCAGAGATGTTCCTGCCAACATGGACTGACTGTGGTCTCTCTGTCAAGAAATCCAGAATCCAGCGACACATGGCAGTGCTAAGGCCAAGCAGCGACTGTTTCTCCACTAGTCTCTGTGGGATGATGGTATTGAATGTTGAACTAAAATCAATGTACAGGATTCTGGCATAAGTGTCTTTGTTGTCCAAGTGAGAGAGAACTGTGTGCAGTGTGGTGGATATTGTGTCCTCCGTAGAGCGATTTGGACGATAAGCAAACTGTACAGGAGCCCAGCGATGAGAGGAGGCTGGCTGTGATATGAGGCTTGACAAGCCGTTCAAAGCATTTCATCACTATGGGGGTCAGGACAACGGGATGGTAATCATTCAGACAGGCTACAACTGATTTCTTTGCTACAGGGATGATTGTGGAGGTTTTGAAGCATCTGGGGACAATATTAACTCAGGGAGATGTTGAAAATGTCTGTCAGGACATCTGCTAATACATCAGCACATTCCCTGAGCACACGTCCAGGGATGTTGTCGGGACCTCCCACTTTTCGTGGGTTGACCCTAGCAAGGGTCCTCCGATTTGCTCTGGATCAACGATTGGAGCCGGCTGGTCAGATGGCAAAAAGGGACTGGCGCTCCCCCTTGCTGTAGTGTTTGATGCTTCGAAGCGGGCAAAGAAATTGTTAAGCCAGTCTGGTAGAGAGACATCGCTGTCATCAGTTTTCTGCCTGATCTTGTAGTCTGTCAGAGCTTTAATTCCCTGCCACATCCGTCTGGTGTCACCTGTGTCACATAAGTGTCCATGTATTTTGCCCGCGTAAGCCCTTTTCGCTTTCCTGATCCCTAGTGAAAGCGCAGACCTGGCTAAGCTCCTGTCCTCCAGTCTGTAGGCTGTGTCACAGGCCTTCAGTAGTGAACACACCTCTGTTGTCATCCAGTGAAGGTTTTCATCACAGTGACATGCTCCATGCATTTGGCTATGTAGCTGATTACTGCCTCCACATACTCCTCAATGTCTGTATGGTCATCATGGGAGGCTGCTGTTTTGAATATATCCCAGTTTGTGTGCAAAAAAACAGTCTTGTAGTGCTGAGGCTGCTCCTTTTGGCCAGACCCTTATCTCTCTTTTCTCTGCTCTCACACGTTTAAGCAGTGGTTTATATGCTGGTGTTAACATGACAGATATGTGGTCAGAGTGGCCAAGATGGGGGCAGGAGGCTGCTTTGTATGCCTGTGGTGTGTTGGTATAAACCAAGTCCAGTGTGTTGTCTCCCCTGGTTTTGAAATCCACATATTGCAGGAATTTGGGGAACACGGTCCTTAAGCTGGTGTGGTTAAAGTCCCAGCAATCACCACAAAGCTGTCAGGATGTGTAGTCAGTAGCTCACTGATGGCTTCATGTAGGCCTTCCCAGGGTCAGATACAGAGTGAATTCCCCATCACACACTCCCAGGGTCAGATACAGAGTGAACTCACCCCATCACACACTCCCAGGGCTCCCAGTGCTTCGTTAGCATTAGCCTTAGCATTGGCACTGGGAGCTACGTAAACAGCTGCCACAAGCATGGTGGTGAATTCCCTCGGCAGATAGAACAGCCGGCATTTCACAATGAGAAACTCAGCCAGTGGTGAACAGTGTTTAGCAGCTACTGTAGCGTTCACACACCAGTCTTTGTTTATATAAACACACAGACCTCCTCCTCGGCTCTTACCGGAGCTAGCTGCCTCTCTGTCTGCACGAAACGATGTCATTCCCTATAGCTGTAATGCCGCGTCTGGTATGTTGTCATGGAGCCAGGATTCCGTTAAGGCATACACACAGCAGTCTTTAAATTCCTTGCGTGTTTCTCTCAGCAGACGCAGCTCATCCAGCTTGTTGTCGATGGAGCGGACATTTGAGAGTAGGAGGGACGGTACCGCTGGCCTGGTGGGGTTAGCTTTTAGCCTAGCATGGATGCCGGCCCTCTTACCCCTCCTCTGTCTTCTCTCAACAGCGCTTTCGCTTCCTCCTCCCTTGGGAAGCAGCCGGCTTGGTAGTGGATAGTAGTCCGTAGCGGCGTAAACTGTCCATGTCACACCAGAACTCGTCAGTTTTTCCAACATAGTATGCCCTGATGTTAACGAGCATATTCCGACTGTATGTTATGCATCCAGGACAAACAGAACAAACACTAGATGCAGAAATTCAAGCAACACATACAAAATGCTGGTAGAACACAGCAGCCTAGGCAACATCTATAGGAAGAGGTGCAGTCAATGTTTCGGGCCAAGACCCTTCGTCCTGTAATGTCGACTGTACCTCTTCCTATAGGTGCTGCCTGGCCAGCTGTGTTCTACTAGCATTTTGTGTGTGACATTATTAGCTCTCCAGTATCAAAAGGAATTGCCGTAGTGCACAGTTTGGTTGGGATGGAATTTACAAAATGCATCGGAAGAGTTCTTTTGGTAATAGTCATGATAATAGTTAGTTTAAAAAACAGCAACACACATCAAAGTTGCTGGTGAACGTAGCAGGCCAGGCAGCATCTCTAGGAGGAGGTACAGTCGACGTTTCGGGCCAAGACCCTTCATCAGGACTAACTGACAGAAGACCTAGTAAGAGATTTGAAAGTGGGAGGGGGACGGGGAGATCCAAATTGATAGGAGAAGACAGGAGGGGGAGGGATGGAGCCAAGAGCTGGACAGGTGATTGGCAAAAGGGATATGAGAGGATCATGGGACAGGAGGTCCAGGGAGAAGGAAAAGGGAGAGGGGGGGAATAAAACCCAGAGGATGGTCAAGGGGTATAGTCAGAGGGACAGATGGAGAAAAAGGAGAAAGAGAGAAAGAATGTATGTACATAATGTGATGAAAGTACACATAGACTAAGATGTTAACTGTCCTGTGCTGGCACCAGTGGAATCAGCAGTTGGCCTACCACCTGTCTTCAGGAGAAAGAGAGATAAGGAAAACAATGGAGCAGCATTTGGAGATGTTAATGAAGGGACGGGAGAGAGTAACGGAAGGAGACACAGTCTGAGAGCTGTCAAGATCGGCTCCTCTTTGAACCCTGAACTGTTTGAAGTGATGGACAGGCAATACCCCAGCAGGGGGATAAAAAGGGACAGGTTTGCTAAGGCAAGACACACACGACACCCCGAGGTAACAAGACCCTGGAAGCGGTGCGTCTCCCACAAGTCTGTGGGAGTTTTTGGAGGGCTGGTCGCGGGACCGAGCCATAGATGCACAGGGTGGAAAGGAACGATCGGTGGGAACCTGGTGTGTGTCCGCCCCTGCCTGGGTGCCAGGTTCACTGTAGAGGAACGGAGGGGTCACAGTCGGTAACCTCAGAAGACATTACAAAGGGCTCGCCCGAAAGCTGACTGCGAGGAATATCGAAGGTCTGTGTGGAAGCTGTTTTTGAATATTCATTCGCTTTCTCTCTCTCTCTCCCACGGCAGTGATTACTGTGAACTGAACTGAACTCAATTGAACTGAACTTTGCATCACTTTGAAACTGGTCATTTACCCCTAGACGACGATAGAGCTTGACTGATCCTATTATCCTAGTTTCTGCGTACATGTGTGTTTATCATTGCTGAACTGTTGTATTCATTATCCTTTTGATTAGAGTACTGTGTTGCTTATTTCTTTAATAAAACTTCCTTAGTTCCAGTAATCCAGACTCCAACTGAGTGATCCATTTCTGCTGGTTTGGCAATCCAGTTACGGGGTACGTAACAATAAATAAATAACAGATGGGGTACGAGGGGGAGGTGAGGCATTAGCGGTAGTTAGAGAAGTCAATGTTCATGCCATCAGGTTGGAGGCTACCCAGACGGAATATAAGGTGTTGTTCCTCTAACCTGAGTGTAGCTTCATCTTTACAGTAGAGGAGGCCGTGGATACACATATCAGAATGGGAACGGGATGTGGAATTAAAATGTGTGGCCACTGGGAGATCCTGCTTTCTCTGGCGGACAGAGCGTAGGTGTTCAGCAAAACGATCTCCCAGTCTGCGTCGGGTCTCGCCAATATATAGAAGGCCACATCGGGAGCACCTGACGCAGTATATCAACCCAGCCGACTCACAGGTGAAGTGTCGCCTCACTTGGAAGGACTGTCTGGGGCCCTGAATGGTGGTAAGGGGGGAAGCGTAAGGGCATGTGTAGCACTTGTTCAACTTACAAGGATAAGTGCCAGGAGGGAGATCATTGGGGAGGGATGGGGAGGACGAATGGACAAGGGAGTCACGTAGGGAGCGATCCCTGCGGAAAGTGGGGGGGGGGAGGGAAAGATGTGCTTAGTGGTGGGATCCTATTGGAGGTGGCGGAAGTTACAGAGAATAATATGTTGGACCCGGAGGCTGGTGGGGTGGTAGGTGAGGACCAGGGGATCGCTATTCCTAGTGGGGTGACAGGAGGGTGGAGAGAGAGCAGATGTGCGTGAAATGGGGGAGATGTGTTTGAGAGTAGAGTTGCTTGAAATGGGGGAGATGCGTTTTGCGTGAAATGGGGGAGTCCTTCCAGGTGAGGCGACACTTCACCTGTGAGTCGGCTGGGGTGATATACTGCGTCCAGTGCTCCCAATGTGGCCTTCTATATAGTGGCGAGACCCGACGCAGACTGGGAGATTGTTTTGCTGAATACCTACGCTCTGTCCGCCAGAGAAAGCAAGATCTCCCAGTGGCCACATATTTTAATTCCACATCCCATTCCCATTCTGATATGTCTATCCACAACCTCCTCTACTGTAAAGATGAAGCCACACTCAGGTTGGAGGAACATCTTATATTCCGTCTGGGTAGCCTCCAACCTGATGGCATGAACATTGACTTCTCTAACTTCCACTAATGCCCCACCTCCCCCTCGTACCCCATCTGTTATTTATTTATATACACACATTCTTTCTCTCTCTCTCTCCTTTGTCTCCCTCTGTCCCTCTGACTATACCCCTTGCCCATCCTCTGGGTTTCCCCCCCTCCCCCTTTTCCTTCTCCCTGGACCTCCTGTCCCATGATCCTCTCATATCCCTTTTGCCAATCAACTGTCCAGCTCTTGGCTCCATCCCTCCCCCTCCTGTCTTCTCCTATCATTTTGGATCTCCCCCTCCCCCTTTCAAATCTCTTACTAGCTCTTCCTTCAGTTAGTCCTGACGAAGGGTCTCAGACCGAAACGCCGACTGTACCTCTTCCTAGAGATGCTGCCTGGCCTGCTGCGTTCACCAGCAACTTTGATGTGTGTTGCTTGAATTTCCAGCATCTGCAGAATTCCTCGTGTTTACATTAAAAACAGCAGTTAGACTGAAGACATGAAAAATCAATTTAAAGCAGTGGAACAACCCCATCTGTGAAGGAAAAAAAATGGGTACCTGAAATATTAACTGCCAATCTATGTTTGGTCTCTCCTATGCAGAGCCTCCACTGTGAGCACCAAATGCACTACAAGTTCTTCCTGGGTTACAAGGCCCAAGTTATGACATCTCATACATATGAACATTGGAGAAACCAAAGCAGATTAGGTGATCACAATGGTGACCTTGAGCTGCCTGCCACTTGAATTCTTCAATCTGTGTATTTGATCTCTTGCACTGCTCCAAAGATGTCCATCACAAGAAGCACCTCATAATCTTATGAGGATACATTGGGACCGTAGCAAATTTAATACTATAATTCTTTGAAAATGAGTTCTAAAGGCTTATGATGTAAAAAAAAAACAATCTGCATCTTGGTGTCCTTTCTAAGTTAGTGATCTCTAGATTCTCTAGTGCGCATGTGCTGGTCGTGCATGCAGCCTGGTACAGCCGTTTTCGATTAGTATTCTTACTTTTTAATTTACATTATCTTTTGCATTTTTTTTCACGGTAACACGTTGAAGCTGCACCCTAACATGCTGGTAGAGAGAGTTTTATTTGGGTTTTTAGCGCTGGAAATAGTTACATCACGACACGCGGGACAGAAGCAAGGTCGCACTGTGTATTCCAGGGACCAGCTGTTTGCGCTAATGCCGGCCGGTTTAGCGAGCAGAGCAGTGCACACCCCTGCTGAAATCTGGAGGAAAACACACAGAGGATGCAGAGGGGATCACGAAGTCGAGGAAAGAGGACCGGATCGAGACAACAGAGACTCATGGAGAAGAGGAGTTTGGTGGGTAATAAAATGGACGAGTTCACGGAGCTAGCCAGGCATCAGAGAACATTTCGGGAGTGCAGTGTTGTGTGCTTCACTGGAACGGGGCTGCATGAGGACATTCCCGATCAAAACTTCTCCATGGATGGCTTCCAGACCGTTCCAGCTGACCGGAAGTGCACTGAGAGTGGTAAGCGTAAAGCAGTTGGGTACTTACTGTTCTGGTTAACAACAGATGGTGCAATCCGGGTCATATTTTCGAGGAACGTGTTTGTAGACCGGATATTGAACTTTTTACCGTTGGACTTCGGCCACATTCCACCGAGATACAACACTGGGCAGCACGGGAGGTTGTTCCTGCCTGTGGCCATCGAACGTGCAACTCCTCCCGTGGAGGGTCAAACACCCTGAGCCAATAGACTGGTCCTGGACTTATTTCCCATCTGGCATAGTTTGCATTTTGTTGTTTGATTGTTTGTGGTTTTTGTATTGCTATACTTACGCTCTATTCTTGGTTGGTGCGGCTGTAACGAAACCCAATTTCCCTCGGGATTAATAAAGTATATCTATCTATCTATCTACACAGAAGGAACATATTGGCTCATAACCACATGGTACTTTTATTGTTCATCATTAAATGCAGTTGCTTTATTTTTCAAAATAATTTTAATGTTTATTTCGATAAACTATTCCTTAGCAACGGTGTCGAGATTTAAACATGTCACTGGATCATTAGAACTTTCTCTCAGTGAAATAACCATTTGTTACCACATATGACAATATTCACTGATTTTCCATCATGAGACAGATATCATTATTTTGCAACATTTAACACATTAGTCATGTTAAGATATGGAGTTGGAGAAATTAAGTTGGAGTCAATAAAGGACAGGAAAGGAACTTCGATCATTAGAAACATGAGAAGGTCTGCAGGTGCTGGAAATCCAAAGCAATAAACAGAAAATGCTGGAGGAACTCAACATGTCAGGCAGCATCTATGGAAAAGAGTAAACAATTGAAGTTTTGGGCCTTTTTTAGGACTAAGAAGGAAGGGGAAAGATGTCTGAATCAAAAAGTGAAGAGGAATTATTGATGTTCAGGCCTAGACTCTTTATCAGGATAGCAAAGGAAGGGAGTAGAAGCTTGAAGCTTATTAGCTTCTCCTTTCCAGTCCTGACGAAAAATCTAGGGCCGAAATTCTATTTATTCTCCTCAGTAGATGCTGGCTAACTTGCTATGTTCCTCAAGCATTTTGTATGTGCTGCTTAAGATTTCCAGCATCTGCAGAATCATTGGTGTTTGTTTATAAGAAACAGAGGTAAAGTTAAATTAGGCAGATGATTTTCCAAAATGAAATTAAAGATGAAGTACCCATATTCTTCAGCGAGGTTATCACAAAGCTTCCTACTGACCAAAAGAGTGACATTTTTTTCTGGAAGAAAATCCATGTACTACTCCCACTGAGAGTATCATCCCTCTGTTTTAGGTGGGCAAAAGCAACTCCTCTCAGTTAACCTACATCACTATTGAAGTTACAACTGACAGAACACAAAAAAGACTAATGCCTGTATTCACACATAAAAAAGAATTGTTTTGTCCTCATGCTTTGAAAAACACATTTTCCACATGATTAAACTGGAAATCACTCACCTATCATCAATTTCCACTCTTTTCATGCTATGCAGGTGCAGCACAGCTAATATAATTGCCACCAGGAATATGACTGCACAACACACTCCAACACTGATGTAGAATACACGAGTGGAGGTGGTGGGAGCAACGTGAACTGCGTGAACTGTAGAATAATAAGCACATGGACAACAATTAAACCTAGCT
The DNA here is from genome assembly GCF_030028105.1 of Mobula birostris. Classification (NCBI taxonomy): domain Eukaryota; kingdom Metazoa; phylum Chordata; class Chondrichthyes; order Myliobatiformes; family Myliobatidae; genus Mobula; species Mobula birostris. The sequence goes on from NC_092373.1 coordinate 97,294,122, forward strand.
ACTCTCATGGTATTCAAAAAAGTATAACTAGATATGCAGTAGACAAATAATGTCTGAAGACCAACTAAATTATTTGGGAAAACTACAGAAGTGGATTGGAAACGTTCAATTATGCACTTTATATAATCCATGAGAAAAAGTTAATTAAGGATTCTCAAAAGAGTAATCTTAAATTAAAGCTCATGGAATTGAAAGCAAATTAATCATTTTCTGAGGGTATTACCAGGGTGGTAGCATAGCAAAAAAAATGTATTCTAATTGGAAGGAAGTTAAATGAATTGACCTACAAGAACTTGAGTCTGTGGATAAATGTTCTGTTTATAGAACACAGAACAGTACGAGCCCTTCAGCCCATGATGCTGTGCTGATCTTTATATCAAGCTAACCCAGGGGTTCCCAAACTGGGGTCCACTGATTCCCCCAATTAATGGTAGGGGACCGTGGCAAAAAAAAGATTGGGAACCCCTGATCTAACACTTCTTCCCTCTACCAGAGCCCTACGTTTTTCCTTCACCCATGTGCCTTTCTAAGAACATCTTAAATGTTCCTAATTATCCGGCTTTACCACTACCCTTGGCAGTGCCTTCCACGCACCTACCACTTTCTGTGTTAAAAAAAACAATATTGGACATCCCCCCCGCCCCCCCGCATCTGTACTTTACTCAAATCATTTTAAAATTATGCACCTCCTATTAGCTATTCCACCCTGGGAAAAGGTCTCTGGCGGTCCACTCCATCTGTGCCTCTTATCATCTTTTACACCTCTATCAAGTCACCTCAGGTGAGGTAACACTTCAACTGCGAATCTGTTGGGATTGTCCTTTGTATCTGGTACTCATGATGTGGTCTCCTCTACATTGGTGAAGCCCAACATTAATCGGGGGCTACTTTGTTGAGCACCTTTGCTTCATTGCAAAAAGCAGAATGTCTTGGGAGTCGAGCATTTTAATTTGTGTTTCTATTCCCGTTCCAACATGTCAGTCCATGGCCTCCTCTTTTGTCATAACGAGGCCACTCTCAGGATGGAGGAGCAACATCTCATGTTCCTTCTAGGTAGCTTCCAAACTGATGCTGAACATCGATTTCTCCTTCCAGTAAATTTTCCCATCCCCTTCCTTTTTCTTCTATTCTCCACTCTGGCCTCTTATCTCTTCTCCTCACCTGCCTACCATGTGCCCTGGTGCCCCTCTTTCTACCCATTCTCCTATAGATCACACTCCTCTCCGATTAGATTCCTTCTCGAGCTATTTACCTTTCCCACCCACCTGGCTTCACCTATTCACCTTCCAGCTGGTCCCTTTTCCACTCACCTCACCTTTTCAATCTGATATCTTCCTTTCCAGTTCTCAACTCAATTGTTTACTCATTTTCATAGATGCTGCCGGACCCGCAGAGTTCCTCCAGCATTTTGTGTGTTCCTCTCATCCGCCTTTGCTCCAAAGAGAAAACCCCTTAGCTCACTCAAACTGCCCTCATTAGACATGTTCTCTAATCTCAGAGCATCTAGTCAATCTCCTCTGCACTCTCTCTAAAGCTTCCACATCCTTCCTATAAATGAACACACGAATCCAATCAGAGTTTTATAGAATCAGAGAAGCATAGCACTTAAACAGGCCCACTGGCCATCTAATCCATGCCAAAACCATTTACACCGTCTTCTATCGACCTGCACCAGGAACATAGCCCTCCATACCCCCAGTATCCATGTACTTATCTAAAGTCCTCTTTAACATTGAAATCGAGCTCAAATGCACCATTTGTGCTGGCAGCTCATTCTACACATTCACAACCCTCTGAGTGAAATAGTTTTCCCTTATGTTCTACTTGAATTTCTTAACTCTTAACCCATGATTTCTAGTTGTAGTCACACCAAACCTCAGTGGAAAAAGCCTGCTTGTATTTACCCTATCTATACCCTTTGTAGTTTTGAATACCTCTATCAAATCTCCTCTCAATCTTCTATGTTCTAAGGAACAAAATCCTAACCTATTCAATCTTATAGTTCCCTAATGGCAAATCAAGTATCACACTCTCTCTCGTTAGGACTTCTACATATTGATGAAGGAAACTTACCAGACAACATTTGACAAACTCTATCCCATCTAGCCCTTTTACAGTATGAGAGTCCCAGTCAGTATGTGGAAAGTTAAAATCACCTACTATAACAACCTTATGTTTCTTACTTCAGTCTGCAAACTCTTTATAAATTTGTTCCTCTAAATCCCTATGACTGTAATATAACCCCATTTAATGTGGTCATACCTTCCTTATTTCTCAGTTCCACCCATAACACCTCACTAGTCAATTTCTCCAGCTTGTCCTGTTGGAGTACTGCTGTAACATTTTCCCTGACAAGTAACGCCACCCCTCCTCCCTTAATCCTGGAATACTGAGCTGTCAGTCCTACCCCTCCTGCAACCAAGACTCACTAATGGCGACAATATCACAATTCCAGGTGTTGATCCATTTCCTGAGCTCATCTGCCTTTCCAATGATATTTCTTGCATTGAAACATATGCAGCTCAGGAGACTAGTCGCATCATGCTTAACCTTATGATTCCTGATTCTGTCTGACGTCTTACCAACATCTGCCTGCACAGCCTCTCCACAACTGTTCTGGCACTCTTGATTCCCATCCCCCTGCAACTCTAGTTTACACCCCACTGTGCAGCAGTAACAAACCTTCCCACTAGGATATTAGTCCCCCCTCCAGTTCAGGTGCAAACCATCCCTTCTGTATGGTTTCCATGTTCTCTGGAAGAGAGCCCAATAATCCAAAGATCTTATGCCCTCCCTCCTATACCAAATCCTTAGCCACATGTTAAACTGCTTAATATTCCGCGTTCTGGCCTCACTAGCACACAGCATGGGTAGCAATCCAGAGATCTCAGCCTTGGAGGTCTTACCCTTTAACTTAGCATCTAATTCTCTATGCTCTCTGTGCAGAACCTCATCACTTGCCCTACCCATGTCATTGGTACCTACATGAGCCACAACCTCTGGCTGTTCACCTTCCCACTTTAGAATGTTGAAGACTCGATCCGAAATGTTCCAGATACTGGCACCTGGGAGGCAACAAACCATCCAGGAATCTTATTCTCACCCACAAAATCTCCTGTCTGTTCCCCTAACTAATGAATCCCCTATCACCATAGCACGCCTCTTCTCCCCCCTTTCTCTTGAGTCACAGAGGCAGACTCAGTGCCAGAAAACAGACCGCTATGACATTCCTCCATTGGGTCATTTCCCCTCCCCTCAACAGCATCCAAAGTAGTATGTCTGTTGTTGTGGGGAATGGCCAGAAGGGTACTCTGTACTGGCTCCTTAACCCCTTTCCCCTTCCTGAAATCACCCAGTTTCCTGTGTCCTGCACCTTGGCGTAACTACCTCTCAATACGTCTTACCTATTCCCCTTCAGCCTCCTGAAAGATTAGATGTTCATCCAGTTCCAGCTCCAACTCTTTATCACAGATTGTTAGAAGCTCTAGCTGGATGCACTTCCTGCAGTTGTAGTTGGGACACTGGAGGTTTCCCTACCTTCCCACATCCCGCGAGAGGAGCATTCAACTATTCTGGCCTGGAGGCAAGGCCCTAAAATCCCCGGCTTTGCCTGCTCCTGGCGACCGAGGCTGAGGCTGAATCGTTCGGATAGAGATGGTGCTCGGTACTCGGTGTCGGAGGGCTGATCGGAGGCTCAAAGTTTTCGGACGACTCAGAGTCGGACTGTGGTCGGGGATGGCAGGGAGAGTTTTCTTCCTTCTCCCGTCTGCGTGAGATGTGAGACTTCGAACTTTTTTACTGTGCCATGGCCTGTTCGTCATCAAGTTATGGTATTGTTGCACTGTTGTAACTATATGTTATAATTATGTGGTTTTGTTAGTTTTTCAGTCATGGTCTGTCCTGTGTCTTTGTGATATCACACCGGAGGAATACTGTATCATTTCTTAATGCATGCATTACTAAATGACAATAAACGACTAGTCCTGACGAAGGGTCTCGGCCTGAAACGTCGACTGTGCCTCTTCCTAGAGATGCTGCCTGGCCTGCTGCGTTCACCAGCAACTTTGATGTGTGTTGCTTGAATTTCCAGCATCTGCAGAATTCCTGTTGTATGCATCCAACCAATATACTCTGCACCACACATCTGGAGAAGTTTGTCAATCTTTCAGATGTCATACCGAATCTTCACATATTTCTACGTAAGTGGAGGTGCTACTGTGCTTCCCTCATAATTGTACACGTCAGGTCCACAACAGATCCTCAGAAATGATAACTCCAAGGAATTTAAAGTTGCTGACATGCTCCACATCAGATTCCCCGATGCCACTCCTCCATCCATATCTGCACCTGTTCTTTATCCTACTGTATCCTTTGATAGTCTTCTATACCATCCACATCAACACCAACCTTTATATCATCTGTAAACTTACCAATCCACTCTGTTTCTTTCCGGGTCATTCATACGCAGAATAGCACGAACACCACTAGTCACAGACCTCCAGCCAGAATATCCCATCAAACAGTACCCTGCCTTCAATGGGCAAGCCAATTCCAATTCACCACAGATCCCATGCATCTCAATCTTCTAGAGAAACCTCTCCATGAGGGACTTTATCAAATGCCTGACTAAAATCAATACAGACAACAAGCCCAACTTCAGTCATCTCCTCAAAAACGTCAATTGAATTACTCAGTCATGGTGTTGCCTTGCATAAAGCCATGATGACTGCCCTTAATAAGGCCATAATTTTCCAAATGTTCATAAATGCTATCGTTAAGAAACATCTCCAGTAACTTCCCTACCACTGTGTGAAACTCATTGTTCAATGGATTCCATGAATATCCCTACTTACCTTCTCGAATAATGGAACAACATTAGCTACTCGCCAGTATTACCTTGTCTGTGGCTAGAGAGGACATGACAATATATTCGGCAGGTTCCAGCAATGACCCTTTTCATAACCGGGGACTTACTAATCTACCTTCCTGTTCTTTAGGAGACCCAACACTACCTCCTTATCTTGAAATGCCCAGCATATTATCACACTCCACAGTGATCTCCATATCCTACATTCCTTCTCCTTGGTAAATAGTGATCATACAGCAATAAAAGTGTGCAAAACTATCACACAAAAAGCTCACTCCATTAATAATTTTTGCTTACCAAGGATATAAAGGCATGTAGAGCTAAGAATTGGAAACAGCAATTAATTATTTGCTGAACACTGCAATTTTACCTACTGAACAGCCTTTTCATGTAAAACCTGTTCTGACAAACATGTAATGATCACTGTCTGGCTTAGGAGCATTAAGGATCAAAAGGTATGGTTTTGTCCATTTAGGACTGAAATGTCCCTTGACTCAGAGAACCACAGAACCATAAAACATTATAGCACAGAAACAGGCCTTTTGGCCCTTCTTGGCTGTACCGAACCATTTTTCTGCCTAGTCCCACTGACTTCCACCTGGACCATGTCCATCCATACACCTCTCATCCATGTACCCGTCCAAGTTTTTCTTAAATGTTAAAAGTAAGCCCGCATTTACCACTTCATCTGGCAGCTCATTCCACACTCCCACCACACTCTGTGTGAAGAAGTCCCCCCAATGTTCTCTTTAAACTTTTCCCCCTTCACCCTTAAACCATGTCCTCTGGTTTTTTTCTCCCCTAGCCTCAGTGGAAAAAGCCTGCTTGCATTCACTCTATCTATACCCATCATAATTTTATATACCTCTATCAAATCTCCCCTCATTCTTCTACGCTCCAGGGAATAAAGTCCTAACCTACTTAACCTTTCTCTGTAACTCACTTTGTCAAATCCCGGTGTTACATGCTCAAGGAGATCTGTTTTTTTTTGTGAGAATGATGTAGTGGTCTTTTGGAGGTCACCTGATGTGATTTTCCCGCCGATGTGAAGTCACGTGATGACATGTGCCCTGTGACTATATAAGGGTCGACTCAGGTGACGCAGTGGGATTTTTGAGTTTGTAGATTTCCAGGTAGAACGTGTTGTGCCTCCGTTTCTGTTGCGTGTTTGTTTTTGTGACGCAGTTTCAATTTTAAAATGGAGGGTGCATTCTCTTATAAGGTACAGTATATTTGGACTGGGAATTTGTGACTGGAAGTGCCAATTTACTCAATTCCGACAGTTGAAGGGAGAGTGAAGAATTCATCAAAGTGAAGGATCGAAAGAAATCAGCATCGTTTGGCAGTTTAATAAAGAATCGACCTTATTGAGTCTTCTTTGGAGGAGAACCTGCATCGGGATAACTCTTGCAAAAAGAGTTCATGCAAAAAGGTGCTCTCTCTCTCTAAAGGAATTTAAGGTCAGTCGATTTAAACTGTTTATTTTCGGCATCGTGAATCCTGTGGACAGAACCAGCATGTAAAGTTGCGTCTGTGAAGAAATCCTTCTCCAGAGAAGTCTCTCCCAATTGAATGCGTAAAACTGTTGGACTTTCAAAGTTATCACTTTAAGAACTATATCTGACTGTATCGCTTTAAGAACTGTTTTCGCATTTAACACTTTAAGAACCAGAGCCGAGTGGAGTTGGTGAACGGCTGCATATCTGTTAACTTCCGGTTAAAGTTTTCCATTTTTTTTTTCCCCTCATCCTTTATACGTGTTTAATAAATGTTTGGTTGTTTTTGATCTAACCTGTCTCGATTAATATTCATTGTTGCCGGTTATGTAACACCAGCAACAACCTTGTAAGCCTTCTCTGCACTGTTTCAACCTTACTAATATCCTTCCTTTAACTTGGTGAACAAAACTGTACACAATACTCCAAACTCGGCCTCACCAATGCCTTATACAACCTCACCATAACATTCCAACTCTTATACTCAATACTTTGATTTATACAGGCCAATGTACCAAAAGCTCCCTTTACAACCCTAGACGCGAGGAAATCTGCAGATGCTGGAAATTCAAGCAACACACACAAAATGCTGGTGAGCGCAGCAGGTCAGGCAGCATTTATAGGAAGAGGTACAGTCGACGTTTTGGGCAGGACTCTTCATCAGACCTGGGATTTATCTACTCTGATTTGCCTTAGGATAGCAAGCACCTCCTCCTCCTCAATCTGTACAGGTTCCATGACCTCACTACGTGTTTGCCTTATTTCCATAGGCTCCATGCCAGTTTCGTCAGTAAATACAGACGCAAGAACCCCATTTAAGATCTCCATTTCTTTTGGTTCCATACATAGCCAACCACTCTGATCTTCAAGAGGAACAATTTTATCCCTTACTATCATTTTGCTCTTAATATACCTGTAGAAGCTCTTTGGATTATCCTTCACCTTGACTGCCAAAGCAACCTCATGTCTTCTTTTAGCCCTCCTGATTTCTTAAGTTTTTTTTTGCACTTTTTATACTCCTCAAGCACCTTATTTGCTCCCTGTTTCCTGTACATGTCATACATCTCTCTCTTCTTCTTTAACAGAGTTCCAATACCCCTTGAGAACCAAGGTTCCTTATTCTTATTCACTTTGCCTTTAATCCTGACAGGAACGTACAAACACTGCACTCTCAAACTTTCTCCTTTGAAGGCCTCCCACTTACCAATCATATCCTTGCCAGAGAACAACTTGTCCCAATCCACACTTTTTAAGATCCTTTCACATTTCTTCAAATTTGGCCTTTTTCCAGTTTAGAACCTCAACCCAAGGACCAGATCTATTTTTATCCATGATCAAGTTGAAACTAATGGTGTTATGATCACTGGAACCAAAATGTTCCCCTACACACACTTCCGTCACCTGTCCTAACTCGTTTCCTAATAGGAGATCTAATATTGCATCCTCTCTATATATTGATTTAGAAAACTTTCTTGAACATATTTTACAAACACTAACCCATCTAGACCTTTAACAGTATGGGAATCTCAATCAACATGTGGAAAATTAAAATCCCCTACTGTCACAACTTTATGTTTCCTGCAGTTGTCTGCTATCTTTCTGCAGATTTGCTCTTCCAATTCTCGCTGACTATTGGGTGGTCTATAATACAAGCCCATTAACGTGGTCATACCTTTCCTGTTTCTCAGCTCCACCCATATGGCCTCAGTAGACAAGCCCTCTAATCTGTCCTGCCTGAGCACTGCTGTAACATTTTCCCTGACCAGCAATGCCACCCCCACCACCCTTCATTCCTCTGTCTCTATCACGTCTGAAACATCAAAACCCTGGAACATTCAGCTGTCAGTCCTGCCCCTCCTGCAGCCAAGTTTCACTAACGGCTATAATGTCGTAATTCCATGTGTCAATCCACGCCCTCAGCTCATCAGTCTTCCCCACAATACTCCTTGCATTGAAATACACACCGCCATACACAAGCCTTCTATTTGTGACTTTGCATGAACTCTTAACATCATTTATTTTCACCACTGCTCCACCATCTGCTCTGGCACTCTGGTTCCCAACCCCCTGCAAATCTAGTTTAAACCCTCCCCAAAAGCACTAACAAACCTCCCTGCAAGGATATTGATCCCCTTGTAGTTCAGGTGTAACCCGTCTCTCTTGTACAGGTCCCACCTGCCCCAGAAGAGGTCCCAATGATCCTGAAATCTGAAACCTTGCCCCCACCACCAGTTTCCCAGCCACATGTTCATCCACCAGAGCATCCTATTCTTACCCTCACTGGCACGTGGCACAGGTAGCGATCCTGAGATTACCACCCTCGAGGTCCTGCTTTTTAACTTCCTACCAAGCTCTCTATACTCACTATTCAGGACCTCCTCACTCTTTCTTCCTATGTCATTGGTACCAATATGTACCATGACATCTGCTGATCACCCTTCCACTTCAGAATGCTGTGCACGCGATCAGAGACATCCCTGACCCTGGCACCCAGGAGGCAACAAACCATCTGGGAGTCTCTGTCACGACCACAGAACCTCCTGTCTGTACCTCTAACTATCGAGTCCCCTATCACTACCGCTCTCCTCTTCTTCCACCCTCCCTTCTGCACTGCAGAACCAGACTCAGTGCCAGAGATCTGGCTGCCACAGTTTGTCCCAGGTAAGTCACCCCCCCACCAACAGTATCAAATCCGTATACTTGTTGTTGAGGGGAATGGCCAACAGGGGAACCCTGCTCTGCCTACCCTTTCCCCTTCCCTCTCCTGACAGTGACCCAATTACATGTGCGCTGCTCCTTTGGCGTAACTACCTCCCTGAAGCTACTATCTATAAACACCTCATTCTCCCAAATGATCCGGAGGTCAACCACCTCCTGTTCCAGCTCCCTAACGCGGTTTGTTAGCAGCTGCAGCTGGATGCACTTCTTGCAGGTGTCGTTGTCAGGGACACAAGAGGTCTCCCCGACTTCCCACATTCTGCAAGAGGAGCATTCCAATATCCTGCCTGGCATTCTCTCTACTCTAAACAAACAAAACAAAACTTACCAGAACCTACCCTTGCCTCTGCCTGTTGAGCCAAAGCTGTCCCACTCTGCTCCCTCTCACCTCACTGCCCGCTGTATATGGTGGTCTTTTTTTTTAATCTTTGGTGCTCTACATCACGCACCTGCGCAGTCTAGCCTCTTTTCCCCGAGCAGAGTAAAAAAAAAAATGCCTTCTCTCCGAGATTCCTACTCCTTCTCTCTCGGCCTCTTGCTCCGATTTTTAAAAAAAAAGGTTGTACATTTTGGAATTGCCAGTCCAAAGAGTGGTGATTGAGTGCATGGAGAGCTGAGATCTATGTAACTTTGCCACAAAAGAATTTCCTGTGGGAGACACTTACAGTGTGGTGGAAGTTCCAGAGTGTCAGGCAGCAGAAGTGGATGAAGTTGCCATTACTAGGGAAAAGGTTCTTTGGAAACTGAAAGATCTGAAAGTAGGTAAGTCACTTGGACCAGATGGTGTACACCCTAGGATTCTGAAATGGTTCCAGAAGACTGGAAAATTGCAAATGTCACTCCACTCTTCAACAAGGTAGAGAGGCAGAAGAAAGGAAATTATAGGCCAATTAGTCTGACATTAGTGTTGAGAAGATGTTGGAGTTGAATGTTAAAGATGTGGTTTCAGGGTGCTTGGAGTACATAATAAAATAGGCCAGAAACAGCATGATTTCCACAAGGGAAAATCTTGTCTGACAAATCTGTTGGAATTCTTTGAAGAAATAACAAGCAGGATAGATAAAGGAGAATCAGTGGATGTTATGTACT